>NW_015112943.1:239594-246843 GCF_001443285.1 Poecilia latipinna | reverse complement strand
ATATAAAACAAAGGCTACTTTTTGATTGTATTAATTTTTACTTGATTGTATTGATTTTCGCTGAGAAGATTGAAACTCCTAATATCAGTCAGAACACAGCCGAGTTTTAAGTGAATATTCAGGTTCATGAAATAGTTCTCAACTTCAAATTATTAGTTTGTGAGCACAAACTCTGGAGTAAAGCAATTTTTTTAAGCGAGTGTTTCCTTTGGGGGGCGGGGCGTGGCAAATGACGTCAAAGGGGGCAGGTCCAGAGTTCATATTTATTGGCTCCCATTTCCTTTAGCCGTTTCTTGAGGACCTGAATCTGACAGAATGAGTGGATTATAGATTGGCTTATTTTACTAATTACCTAACCTTTTCAATTAGCTGAGTCTTCTTTGTTAACCAGTTAATCCCATTTCAAAGGAAAATATGACGGCTAATTCGACAACCGCGTTAAACTATCTAATTTTTTCTCAAAATGGAGTCGGGGATGGACAAACACACTACGACCAGGGGCTCGTTGTGCCTGAAGTCGCAATGGGAGCCACTGTAGATTCTCTTCATTCGCCTAAGGATCCCTACAAGCAACGCCCGACGAATCTCGCAGTGACCGCATCGAATGGATATGTTGCAAAAAGCCTCCAGGAGAGCAGCGACGAAGGCTCTCTGCCATGCACTCCAGCGCAGCAAGACAGTGAAACCGTCGCGTCTGCTGTACGTGCGAGCAACCAAGTGCTGGATAACGACACAATGGAGCTTATTGGCAGTTTTCTAAGAAATTTTACAGGACTTTCAAAGTGTCGGTGGAGTCAAAATAAAGCTCTATCTACGATGAAAAGGGTGGTGGAGGACGTTTTGTCGAAGCACAGATATGCATACAATGGTAAGTAGGCGCCATTGTAGGATTTTTCCACAGTTGAGTCATAGCCTGCCTCACCCACAGGAAATATTTACAGTGTATATTTTATAAAACAGGATGCATGTTTAAAACAGCTGTTTTGGCCATCGTTAGCCTTTTTTGGCCCTTATAGACGTTCAAGGAAGTGATACTTCATTTAAAATGTACCCGTTCTACTTGTTATGCAATTAAGCGGAAGTAAAAAGTAACGACATAAATGCTTCTCTGACCGTAATCGAAATGGATCTCTGACTCCAAGTTATTTCTTTTCCTCTCAGGTATGCTCAACAGGCTTGCTCTGGATAACCAGCCGGACAATATGGGGTTTGTTACGGAAGTAGCACAGAATCTCTTTTCAGACGGGACCACCAACTGGGGTCGGATCGTCAGCCTGGTGGCGTTCGGGGCTGCAGTGTGTCAGCACCTGAAGGAAAGGGGCAGAGAGCATTGCGTGGAGCTGGTGATCCAGGAAATATCCACGTATCTCCTGGAAAACCAGCGGGACTGGCTAGCAAAAAACAACTCATGGGTAAGTTATTGCAACACACTGCTGGCTCACTTTGAGAACCTTCTGTGGATTTGAAACTAATGTATTTTTTGTTTTTGTTTTCAGGAGGGCTTTGTGGAGTTCTTTAGAGTATCAGATCCTGAGTCTACAGTGAGGAACACGCTGATGGCGTTTGTTGGGGTCGCTGGTATTGGGGCAACATTAGCCTTTCTCATCAGGTGAATTTGTTGGACTTTGAGACCTTTATGAACTCTCCTGTCTCCAGTTTCTGTTTTGGACTCTGAAATGGAAGTTTAACTTTGAATATCATGTTTTTTTTTTTTTTTGTTTGTTTTTTGTCTTTTGTAAAAAAACATTTTTGAAACTTATTTATGTATGAATAAATTTATTTTTCTAATGACATTATATTGTATGTAAAATTAATGATTATGCTATTATTTAGCACATTTTTAATTTAAATCTTTTTTGGGGGATGGGGGTGGGGCAATCTGTTTACAACTAAAATTATTTGTGATTTTATCAAACATTTTTAATGAAACCACAGGCCAAACCAATAGAAACTAGCCATTTATCCATAGCATTTTGCAGGAATGACACCCATTCCTTGAAAACTTTTGAGCATTTGGACTTTTGTCTGGATAGTTCACAAACGTTCGGGGTAGAGGGATTGATTTGCACATAGTATGTCGTTGTTCAAATTACTGTGTCCAAGAGACACCAATTGCTACATTCAGATTTAAGCTAAAAGCATATGTACAGAATAATAAAACAAATTAAACTAACTGTTTGAACTTTTGATAATGTCTTTCTGAACAGGCAGTCTTGCTTAATCACATTAAACAACCAATAGGATATGTGCTGTAAATTTCTGACACTTTATGGGTCAGAAACCTCTGTTTATTCACACCACAACCAATATAGCGCTTGCTGCAGTTTCCTCGAAATTTGAGCACCTCCTATTTGACTGAGCTCAGGGTTGCATCTGCAGTTTTGCACGTTGCAGAGTTTTTTTTTTTATGCAAAGCTGGTGCACAAGCTCAAAGTGCTGAACTGGGGTCAAAGGGGTTCAAAACATCTTCAGAGTTGCATAACATCCACATCCTGATTCAGACAGGCTTCAGCTACCTAGAAACCGATGACTTAAACATGTTTTATTGGTTCCAACCAAGGATTGAGATTCTGCTCATTAATTCTCTGGCACTCTTAATATTTTGTTTCCACCACATCAAGCCTCTAGCAGGGAAAACCATGGTGATGGTTTGGGACTTCACCTTGTTTTCAGATCCTGCAGTAGTCTATGGTTACAGAACAAACATGACAGTGGAGGACATGAAGGGGAGACTCTCCATGGAGACGATTCACAGCTGGCCTTCTCTGGTTTACTCCTGTGAATAATGATGTTGGTTACGTTCTTAGTTACCTGTACATGGCTCATTGAAGAAAGGCTGTTTTGCTCAGGGGAGATCTAAAGGCTGAGGCAAATTCAAATTGCTGTTTGCAGCATTTACCAAGAGGATTGGTTGTACAGAAAGCAGGGAGTGCCATAAAGGAACAGGAAGTTATCCAGGAAGTTAACACTTTTTATTATTATTATTTTTGTTTGCTTGTTAGTAAATTAAATTTCTTCTGTGAAATTCTTACAGAAGTAAATAAAAAAGATGAGAAGTTTATCTAGATATTGTCTCAATTTCAGAAGAGAATTCTGCTCTAGTGACTCAGTGAAAGAAGACGAAACTCAAACTGGTTTGGTCACAGATTAAATCTTTTGTTTCCAAACCTGAACTCCAACTAATTGAAAATCTTCTGGGAAACCTCTTTAAGCAAATTGGCATAATCAAGGGTATTTTTGTGCAGTTTCTGTTCTAAATGTTAGTTGCTTGCTTTAAAAGTGTAGATCTGTTGTGGTTTACCAGACTTATCGAATTGAACTTTGCAGCTTCTGAACTATGAGACAGGCGCAGCTGCAAACCGAAAGGCTTTAAAGCAGGTAACTGCATTCCTTTCACGGGATGGTTTTAAGGGAGTGGTTTTAAAACTACTCTCTGCATACAAAAGGCATATCTGCAAAGATAAAGAAGCCCAAGACTAAATTGGCCTTTAAGAGTACAGAGTTTCTTTGAGAATCTGTTTGCTTTACTAGGGAAATGTGTCCTGATGCATGAGAACATATCTGCAGGAACAGGAGTTACTCTTAGTTCTGAAAACTAATGGCTCCATTTCACCATTCTATTGCTCAAATGTTCTGTTCAACGGCTTCTTTCTCAGAACTGAAACCTGATACCGGGGAGGAACCGCCTTTTGAGCGTGGGTATTGGTTGTGAGCAAGTCTGCCTCCCTGTAGCAACAGCACGCCCTTCTGTTTAAAAAAAGCACCAGTTTCTGGGAAGTCAGCTGACGCACGAGTTAATAGTTAAACAGAAGTAATCTATAAGTTTGGCGTCAAAGGCGTCCAATACTGAGAACTGTGGTTCTGAGATGAATAGATAGGGCTAAGTTTTCACAACTTTTAGCTGTGCTGTGCGAAGAAGAGGCAGAGCTGAATGTCAAAACTTTTTGGAGCTAGCTCCTTTACAGAAGTAGACCTCAAGCCTCTTATTTAAACACTGACTCACTGTTGCAGCTGTTTTGTTTATATAATCATGCAGAGAGCTCTGAATATACCTGCTTATTCCAGTTAACAAAGGTGCCTTTTAGTAAAAATGTTCAAATGTTTTAAGGCATGCATGTGCTCAGTGTTTAGTGTTACTGTGTGGGGCAAACAGTAATTACTGTGACTTCTAATCTATTTTGCACTTTCAAGGCTTATTTTGCAGACATTGCAGCTCAACTCCAGCTTATGTTCACATCTTTGCAAACCCAAATGTCTTTTTGGACAAACATTTGCAGGGGCTTCCTTGTAATGTATTTGTCCACTTGAGAAGCTGCATGTTTTATAATTTATGCAAATTTTAGACTTGAGCAAAAACAGTACCTCAGTTAATGGAAATCCAACCAACATAACGGTTATTGTTGGGGCTGCTGCATTTTTTTTACGAAGGGGATTTCAACAGTTTGGCACTGATTCAAGGCCAGGACCAAAGATCAGATAAGCCCTTAACTTTGGAATTTATGACATGATGTTGAAGATATGATGCGTTTTACTCAAATTCTACTTGTAGATATTGTAGAAAGTAATCAAAATATATTCTTCCATCCAATATAGAGAGATGAATAGTTGGCACCACACCAACTATTCATCTATAAAATATAACATTTAGGCATGGGTTGATAAAATGTAAAATGTTAATTTGCACTAGTTTTCAAGTGCTTGATTTGTAGAATATCTTTGCTAAACTTTTCCCATTTTACTCTTAATGTAGCATAACTTTCAAATTAGCATGGGTTTCCAGCCTACAATTAGCTGCATACTAGATATCTTGCAAGCAGGTTATGAACTGTAGTATTTAAACTGATACCATAATAACTAGAGCTGTCACAATCACACTTGAGTACCATTTTGGTAGCATATATTATATAGACGTCAGTCATTGTTTCATATCCATATTTGACCTGTCTTGATGTATATTTTTAATACTAGAACACAGTGTGATGCATTCTAGTATAAGAAAGTGTTGGTTAGTTGTATTAAAAAGATGCAATTTTCAGCAATCCTACCATAATTCCATACTTTAATATGATGCAGCCCTTTTAATAGTATTTATGCATAACAGCCCAATTAATTAGCATACATTCCAGGATAGTTCAGCTTTATTTCAACACAAAATTTGTGTTTCTATTAAACAAGAGAAAATACTATATTAGCCTTATTTCAGCCAGCTTACAGGCCACGTGCAGCAAAAAGTTATAGAGCAACATTGGTTTACTCTGTGCTCCACACAAACATTTAATACGGTAAAGTCTGGGACTTTATCATATTAAATGGATGTCAAACCTCAAAAAAGAATTAAAAAATCTTTTGCAGTTTTGAAAATATAACCTGTTTGCTGCGTATGCCGTTTCAATTCTGATTCAGCCTATTCAGTTACAAAAATGAATTCATGATTGGGGTCTAAACAATAATTGGGTTTGGTGAAATGAGCAACAACATCATGCTTTTCTGATTATACTGAAGTTCTTTGTTGGGCGCTGGACAGTAAGATGTCTTCAAATCCACCATCAAAGTGATTTGGATCAATAAAGTTCATTGTTGGTTCGCACTGCGAGAACAAAAGCCTTAAACATGAAGGCAAGAATAACTGGAGATCAGAGGTCAAATGACTCCCATTCATCTGCAGCTCAGTCTGAACTCTTGAACATTAGGCTCCTTTTGGTGAGTTGATACTTCAGCTAGGATCAAATTCTAGGTGATGTGTCATGTTCCTGTCAAAGTAGAGTCATCGTGTCTCTTGAAACTTTATTCCTTGACTGATGACCATAGTGCCGTATAACAGATTGTCTCTTCGTGTTGGCAGTTGTGACGTATTGGCTGGTCTTAATAACTACAGCATGAGAACATGAGATCTTTGATCAGTCTGTCCATATCACTGGTTGGGTGATATATGGGTGATACATTTGTTACACCTACCATTTAAGCTGATTTTAGAGCTAAGCAATTAAGCAAAGTGATGCACAATGCAGTAAGTTTTAAACCTTGTTCAAAATTGGGAACAAGTTTGAAATATTCAAGTTTCAATGTTTTTCCCCTAACCTTCTCTTGAACTGCCTTCCGGCTTCATGCAAATCTTATGCAAAAATCCTTTTGCCAATGAATGTTTCATTGAGTTCTTATCATGTTTGTAGATTTCGCTGAGAAAGCATCATAACTTTGCAGTGTTCTCATGATATAAAAGCAAACTTTCATTTGGGTGAAGTTTGAAATATTTAGAGAAATATCTGGTCTTCACAGATTGTCAGATTAATTTAAATAAGTGAACACAAACACATAGAACATTATATATATATATATATATATATATATATATATATATATATATATATATAAAATTATTATTATTAAACTAAGATGGATCCTGAAATATTGCTCTGCGACAGACTGGCGACCTGTCCAGGGCGAACCCTGCCTTGCGCCTGAAACGTTCGCTGGAGATGGGCGTCAGCAACCCTCCTGACCCCACTAAGGGACAGTGGTGTACAGAAAATGGATGGATGGATTGTGAAATAGAAAAAACAAGGTGTTATGTCAGTTCATTGAGGTTTTGGAGCATTTGCTTCTCATGAACTCTCCACCACTGCTTTTCTATCAGATTAATATCTAGACTTTGACAGGGCAGTTGCAAAACGTTCTTATCTATTTCTGCTTTTCTATGTGTTCAGGATTATTGTTGCCCGGTAAGTTTGCCCCTGCCGTCAGACTGACTGCCTCATTTTTGACTCAAGAGTTAGGTGCCTACGTCCAATTGTTGCAAAACAAGCCCAAATCATCAGCCTTCCACTACCATGCTTGATGTTTTAGGTGTTGGTGCCAGTATGCTGCTCTTTGTTTTAATCCAAACTTGACTAGTAATATAATGACCAAAGTGGGAATATTGGAGCACACGATGGAGTGGCTTCTTTTTATTAATGTCTTTTCGAACTTCATGGTTTAAATTTTGGGGTGAATTTTTTCACCATCTCATAGAAAGACTGACTGCTGTGTACAGTCTTTGTCATTGGCGAATACTGAACTTTTGGAACCTATGATACAATAGAACCTCATCTATTCACAGTTCAGTAGTCACAGATTTTTCTATGTAACATATCTTTATATTATTTGAAACATATCTCTATATAATTTGTGGAAAATTCAGTTTTCTCCTTCATAGACTTTTAGTTACATAATTTTTTTAACTTTTTGTAGCAGTCATTTTGGAAACCATGTA
>NW_015112943.1:229454-235572 GCF_001443285.1 Poecilia latipinna | reverse complement strand
GGTTTTTAGGTGCGTCTTATAGTGCGGAAAATACGGTAATCATAAATTATTTCAGAGTGAATAATGCATGCCATGGCTGTGGCTGATAAGAACCAACAGTTTTCAATGTTTTCTTTCACTTTTTCTTTGCACTGAAACAGAGGTTGGCTGTAGTTGTTCCTTAAATGTCAGCACACAGTGTTTGCTCCAGTAGGTCTTCTGACTCTGCTTTGGGACCTTGGATGCTTTCCATGTTTTGTTCAGTCTATTTAGTAACAAGGCCAGCCTTCTTACTGGAAGGGGCAGGATGTTCCCACCAGAAATTCCCAGTCTCTTACTAACAGGAAGGAAGCTGCAGAACATTTGAACTAAGAATACATGTCAGGCGCATATAACTGTTTATTTTGTGAAACTCCTCAGTTGGCTCATTACCAAACTAAACATGTGAATGGTTATCTATTTTTTTTAAATTCCTCAGTTCTCTTCATTTATCAGAGGGACACTAGAAGAAAAAATGGAGAATGAAGACATATTTGAGAGATTTTAGGAAAAAAATATATACCACAGGTTACTATTCAAACATAAAGCAAATATCTTTGAGCTAATTGGTAAACATGCATTTAGATTTCACATGTAAAGCTTTATGTGTTCTTTTTTTTAAAGTACACTCTTAAACTCCCACCTGTACAGGTTGAAATGTGCTGATGGCAGGAGAACTGGTGGAACAATCCTGGAATATCGTCTTATTCCAATAATTTCTCTGAAAACCTTTTCTTTTTGAGAAGCACAGGCGTGTGCTGACAGAGCCTGAATTTTAGCCAGAAAACAGAACTGATGTGAAAAATGTTAAAGCTGAAGTCAAAGGATTAAATCCAACTAAGTCATAATGAAACTAAAGGTTAAAATAGAAACTTATGAGAAATGTGTAGTCAGTCTCTGAAGAGAATGTGGTGCAAATGTTCAGTAAAAAACCTGACAGGTTCTCAGAAACCCCCCGAGTAGCTGGAGTATTTGATTCCCAGTCCTGTTATTCCGAATCAAGCATTCCCTATGTCTGTTTTCTGATTGACTCTCAGTTGTTCAGTTTTGTTTCTTAAAACAGGAGGAATACATTCAAACTATAATTCACTGAAATAAGTAAAATGGAGCATAAAAATTATTTTGAAAACATCAAAACAGAATACCAAAATTAGTCTCAATTTATCTTGTTTCCTTAGATCACACCAATTCACAACATGTTGTCTTGAAGCAATTATAAAACAAAAAGATTCAAGTCGTATGCAAAAATATATAGTAAATTCAATTTAATCTTATAGTAAGCTCAATTACACATTCTGTATCCCAGTACAACTCCAGTTTTTATGCAGTATGGTTCTGTTTATTTTCCCAAATGGTTAAAAAATAAATTTTCTAAGGAAACCCAACCAGTTGCACAAACTCTTCCACCTAAATTCAAAAGTTGCAAAAGTGGACCGCTAACTGCACAAAGCCATGACCGTTGCAGAAATCCCACATATTAGGCATGCATGTGAGACAGTGGTAAGGAACAACACCTAAGAGGACAAACGCTGCTATTAGACTAAATAAATGTAAAAAAGTGAGTTTTTAGGCCATTTTTAGAGCAGGTTGTCCCAGAGTCTGTTGGGATGCCAACAAACTTTAATTTTGATCTTTGCAGCGCTAAGAGCATCTTTTTAGATAATCAGTACTTTAAGTTACATGAGTTGAGCAACTCAAATCCATTTAAATGAAGTAAAACAATATTCTTCACGGCCAATATAAAGTGAGGTGCAGTAGTTTAGTCTAGAGTCTACTGCTGACTATTGTAACATTTTCCTCACATTTAACACAACACACACAAAAAGATTTCTAAATGCAGGCAGATGGTCAGTTGTGGTTTGTTATTTTTTACAGACATTCAGTTTAAAAGGGATAGATTTGGACTTTATCAGAGTAACAATGAATGTGAAATATCCATGAATATCAGACCCAAGAACACCATACGTAATGAAAAGAGAACACGACCCAAAATGAACCCCTGAGGTATGTCGTAAGAAGTATGAGCTAGACAATAACCTTGTTCCTCAACAGACACACAAGAAAAGATCTAAAGTAGGGCAAGACTAAACCTGACCAACAACATGGTCATGGTGTTACAAGAGTCTGATGATCAGCTGCAAGAGGCTGCAGTTTGACCTAAAACAACAGAACACCTTCTGTCAACAGTTTAAAGAAGATCACGAAGATGGTCTAAGTGTTCAAATCAAACACAGTTTAATTCATTCGTCTCAAACTACAAATGTGTTTTTAGCATTTACCCAAAGTTGCCATAAATCTAAACCACTTAAGTTGAAGCTTACTTTACCACTACACTATAATTTTGCCTACTTACGCAAAAGCTGCCTAATCCACTTTACTGAGATGCCTGAACCTCAAAATCAGGTCATTTGACTATAATATGTCAGCCTTATTAACTGAACTAAAGTGTTCAGTGTCACAGCTCCAACCAATAATTATTCCCATTTTTAACTCATGTAAAGCACTTTGAATTGCCTTGTTGCTGAAAATGTGCTATATAAATAAAATTACCTTACCTTACACATTTTTGTCTAGTTTAGACCATATTAGGTCTCCGTATGCATCATTTTTGTCACATTTGTGGAAAGTTTGGTCCATGTAGAACCTAACTCCTGATCAGCTGTAGTCAACATGTTTTATTGTAGCCACTGTATTACAGTGGAATGTAAATCAAAAGTTAACTTTTTGTAAAGATGACCTATATAAGACAAAGCACACAACAAGCCAGTAATATATTACAGTTTACGACTTCTGTTTGCATTTTCATGCTCTAGCACATGGTGACACAGTTCATAGGAAACTATGAAACAATAAAACAGAGTGACAAACATCTGAGAAGCTGGTTGTCCGTATCATTTGAGTCACTGAACCTACGAACCATGACGGAAAAAGAATTTGGGTTTTTGCCCCCCACGTTGTTTTCAGATTTAACTACCATTCCTTTGTATTGACGTCAGCTATTTCAGGGTCAAACTGCAGCAGGTCTGGGCTTGTTTGAGCCAACGGCTCCAAGGTGTGATGTTGTCTGGACAGGCCATCAGGTTTGTGGAGGGTCAAATGGTCAGTGTCATTTACAGCTTGTTGAGCCCCCACCGGTTTACCTTTCGCTTGGAAATGTCACAACGGTGGATCCATAAGCGATTGTTTTCTGAAAGATTACAAACAAGCAATCTGTGAAGCTCAGTGGGTCAAAAGTCATTGAACTCAGGTCTCCTGTTATCAGATCAATGGGAGATTTTGTGTTTTTTTTTTTTCCTTTTTAAGAAAACCAACATTAATGTAGGTCATCGCCCTACGTTTATGTGGTCAATCTGAGAAGCAAAGTTTCTGACATCGCTGCACATGGCTCATATGACCACTTATTGTGTCATGGTCATCAAGGAATCACACAGTTTTGGGTCGCATGCTTTTTCCTGTCATACTTGTAGGGGAAAAAGTAACTAAAATCTTTCTTTCCGTTTTCCCGGCAAAGTGCTCGGAGTTGAGCTCATTGTCAGCAGGGTAGTTACACAATATTTTCTTTTGTTCTTTCCACAGAAAGCTACGATCAGCGCTTGGTCAGCAAAAGCTAAATACAAGCCTTTTGGAAATGAGAGACTGCACAAGTCTGGAGCCAGGATAAAAAAAGATAGCACCCAAGCACAACCTCACATTTTTAGGTGGTGAGCCAAAAATCTGTCGTGCAAGGAAGAACAAAGGGATCACCATTGATGTCATGTGCAATGCTGACCTGGAGTTATCCCCAGTCATCATTCAGTCCTCTGAATAGGCATAATCCTGTGGTTTTTGTGGCTTCGGACTTGAATGTTAAACCCAGCTCAACTTTTTCAACAATCAAATGCAGCAAAAAAAAAAACTTTTTTTGCTATCATTGTAAATTTCTGAACTGTAGTCGAAAACATTAAAAATCTGCTTTTAATTTTTACACCTTAATTATCATCTTTGAAAACTATCTCTGTGACAATCATATGAAGATCGGTGTCAAGTAATTTTCAGGGATTCCCTGGGATCATAGAATGAAACCGAAATGAAATCCAATGCAAACAGAGATTAAAGAAACTGCTCACTATTCTTATCTGAAGTTAAGTGAGCTTAAAGTTAAGTAATTCAAAATAAAGTATGGTGCAGAAGACAGATATGATTTGAAGAAGAAATGTAATGATGCTGATTCAGTACTCGTTTCATCTCTGCTGCTTCTGCTGGTTTTGGGGTATGTAGCAGCCAGGCGCCGCTAATCAAAAGCACTTGATTGAATCATCATAAACAGATGTGACAGCCTTTATAACTTTGAATATTTTGGTATTTTTGCAGGTCTGGGCATAGACAAATGTGAAAACACCCTACAAAGTGGAAAGTTGTCAGCAATAATTTCTGAGAAGCATTCATATCTGCCCGTCAGTCTGGGACGGGCTATCGGGTAGTTTCCAAAAGATTGTTCCCGTGGCAAAAACATTCAAGACCGTTGCTGTTCTACCTGTCAGTGGACATCAGATAAAATTCATCCCAAAATCAGCCTCAGTGTTATTATAAAAAAAAAAAAAAAAACTCCATTTCAGACACAACTGATCTAGATTAGCTCAATCTTAAAGGTCTAGAGTGATTAGATATGAAATGTTTGGAAGGGCTGCTGGAAAAATATCTCTTCTTTCTTAAAAACAAAAAAAGAATACCATGACTTAGGTTCTCAAGTTATCAAGTTTGGAACAATGTTCTTTAGGGAGAGGGGTTTGAATTAGAGCTGTTCAGCCTCTATGAGCCGTTATAAAAAAAAAAAACAAAAAAAACAAGCACAGCACATCAGCAAAAACAACACACACCAGCTGTCAGGCATAGTGGTAGAGGGCTGATGATTTGGTTTGTATGGCAGCTACCCGACCTGGGCATCTTGCAGTCACATTGACTTGACCATAAACCTCTCCACATGCCAAAGTGTTCTAGAGCTGAATGTGAGGCAATCTGTCAGACAGATGTTATTACATGTTACTGAATGCCAAACACTAGTCTGCTTCCACTATCCAGTTTATGTATTCATAGGTGACATGAACATCTTTGAGGAGCATTTATTAGACATGATGAGGAATTGTATACATTGGCATGATTCTTTGCAAAAATCCTAAGAAGGATCGCCAAATGCCTAAAAACTCCGGAATGGAAATTGCAAAGTTGTTATCCATAGAGGAAGCTGTCTGCAGAGAGGTGCATGTTTAGGGCGTGACATATGCTGAAGCTGGACGGGTGTCCCCGAGGTGGTCTGCTGCGTGTGTGAAAGGTGTGTGTAAATACAAACATCCTGCAACAACTTGACCATGCATCAGCATTTTTACTTTGGGAGAACCTTTAGAACAAACAAAAATGCTTGCAAAGCATAGTGAACTGAAATAATGTTTAAATGAAAAGTTGGCCAAAAGGCAGTTTGACAACATACTGAATCATGAGCTGTTAATTTTTGATAATTGATGAGTAAATGCACTTATTGATAAGATTTTACAACCACATACTTATAGTTTCTTGGCAACTGATAAATGCACTCATGTCCTTAAACAAGTGCAAGAAGGTTGATATAAATGAACTATGTTATCCTTCTTTACTGTCAATGATAAATCAATTATTGCTTTGCGTGGGCCAGGCAGATATCACTGGCATGCATCTTATCTGGCAGTGTTAAGAAGTTCTGCTCATATCAAGTCTTCTTTTAAATTGAGGATAGTTTTGGATAACTTACAAAAATAGAATCAAATATCTCATTTAGCCCCTGCTCCTCCACTTGATGTGAGTCTAATTTCTAATAAAAATTATCTAAAGATGAAGTGTGTACAAGAGTTCAGATGCAAATGGTTACAAATACAAATAAACAATCTTTTGCAGCTGTCGTTGACCTCTAATCTTACCTTCGTCCTTGGAGGTTTGAATTCTGGACCAGAATTTTTAAATATTCCAAATTCAAACTTGGACATTTGAACTTCTGTGTAAACAGTTTTTTTTTTTTTTTTTTTTTTTTTTTTAAAGAACCCCCCAAACTTAAAAAAATAAAAGGGGGTTTTTTGGAAAAAAAATTAAGCCA
>NW_015112943.1:194111-226448 GCF_001443285.1 Poecilia latipinna | reverse complement strand
ATTTTCCAAATTAAAATTTGGAATTTTAAATTTTTGTTTAAACAGTTTTTTTTTTTTTTTTTTTTTTTGTATGACAGAACCTCCCAAACTGAAAAAGTTAAACGGTGGTTCTTGGGAAATCAAATTAGGCCAAAAAGTTGAACAAAAAAAAAATAAAAATCCCTTTAGTCTTAAGGTTGCAACCACTTGGGGATTTTTAAAAAGGGAAAATAGAGTTTGAACACCATTGTCTTTCTGTTTCTTATCATGTCAGCCTTTGCTGGTCTGCCGTTGAGCTCATAAGCTATAACCTGCTGTCATAATGGTGCCAGGCAGAGATAAGAGTTCGAAAGCACAAATCAGATCATTGTTTTCAGTTTGTGGTTCCCCAAAGCATTGCTGCTTGGTCATAAAAACAATAATTAGGGGCTTCTCTGTACGGTTTGCTTTTGTTTTGTCTCTAGGTCTGAGTATGAATTTGGGTCAGGACTAAAGTCTTTCATCCTCCCCCATAGATGACGATACGAAGGATTACCACAGAGACAAAATAATAGCTAAGCTGATCGCCAAAGAAACAAAGAGGCCTGCCAGCTCAAGGCTTTGGTGCCTCTGTTTTACCAGAAAGAAACCCGTTTGGTAAACCGTTGACTCTTCTGCTGTTACTCCCTCATTTCATGGAGACAAAGAAAGGGCTGCTTATTGTTTTGCAGAAAATAAAATTTGAAGGGGTAATCCAATCAAATTCTACCATGAACGCAGATCATTTGTGTTTTAAAACATTATATACCCGTGTATCGCTTTGTGCTTTCTGACAGTGGTTTAATCCAGTGTTGCGTTATCCTAATCCTTCTGGGACAGGAAAACATCAGACTACCTTCAAACCAGAAAAAGAGATTAAACAAAGGATCAGATGTGTCCAAAAAGAAAAAGAAAAAAATCCAATTTGAAGAGTAGAGCAGCTGATGTTTACCTTGGTAATCAGCAATCTTCTTGAAGATAAAAAAGTTAATCTCACGTTTTGTCCAAACTTGGAACATTTTATTCCTCATTGCATAAAAACATTAATATTTTAGGTTAATCTTGTGAGCTGGGTGACATATTGCATTACCACAAAACACTTTGTAGATTATCTAAACTCTTTCCTTGCTGTTTACTGGGAGCAGAGTGTCCCGTGTGTGTAAATCCAGATTAATCCTCAACAAATGCTCTTCCTAAACTCTAGGATCAGCGTTTTAAGAAAATTAAGACTCTGTTTAAACATTTCAATCTCTAGGACCTACTGGACAAGTTAATGCTTAAGAAAAACATTTTCTAATAGAAAAACAAAATGAAAGTATAATATGTTGCAATATGTAACAAAAAAACATATTTCGGTGGGTGAATTTGTTTTAGTACACAGCCATGTAATTGTCTCTTTTTAATAAGAAGATAATCAACCATTTTATAAATGTTAAAAATTGCCTTAATAACAATCTCTGGTCAATTAACGCTTTTGTAGTTTGGTAATTTAATTTCCAACTTTCTGATTTACCATCTGACAGCAGACATTTTTATCAATTCATTCCAGTCTTTAGAAGTTTTAATTTAAAAACTAATTTTTGTTTGGACCAAAATCATATTTTACTCTTGGAGCGAACTGACCTAAAAAGAGATCAAACAAAACATTGACTGAAATATAAAAATCTGAAAATTTTACACAAAAAATATTTTCATTTTCATGTTTGGTTTGTTTTAATATATAGCAACCAATACTTATACACAGTTGTTAGGCGCATAACATTTTGTGTGCAGGTCTAAAACAGAAGAGAATCTGGATAAAATGACAACACATGGGCTCAAGGAGTGAACTGACTACATTAACGCTGCTGTTTCACCATGTTTATTTGGTATTTTAAGTAACAAGGTTCTTTGCAAAGTTTCCAAAAAATACAATGGTTCTTTGTAAAACATTAAGGCGTGTGATGTGACAGGTTAAAAGACTAAGTCTGGCATGCTAAAGGACAGCTATATAATGTTAACATATCCACCCCACCCTGCTATTTAGACTTTACCTGCCAAAACTAGCTGTGTTGCAGATTTTGCAGCAACTCAGCATTTTTTATCTGGTTATTGTTTTTCTCATATACAAGAGAAAAAAAAAAGATAAATTCAGTTGTGAAAATGTTTTGGTAAAATCCCACCTGTGAATAAATAAACTCAAAAGGATGTGGGAGTGGCTGGAAACAAAGGGACTGTCAATGCTGGGAAAAGTGTCAGAAAACACTCCCATTACAGATACTTTCCTAAAACCAGGAAACGTGTAACCATAATCAAATTTCTTGTTTGAACCCGGTCACAAATTTACCTTATCTATATTAACTTAAAAATTGTTCTAAGTTGCATTGCAGTCACAATGGTCAGCTTGCAGATCATTAACAGATTGCACGTTTTAAAAGCAGCTCTTCTCCTACGCGCTGGCAAATCTTTCCAAATAAAAGCTTATCAAAGTTTATCAGATCTGGGATCCTGGGAAATTACTGTGGAGGCGTAATATCAAGGAAATGTGTAAAGGTGACTGAGCATCAAATGCCAAATTGGACTGTTGCCACAGTTGAGAGACTAGCAGCTTTGCTTATTATATTCTGAGCTCATCAGAAATTCAATTTTTCATTTTAAACCTTTTGATGATAGAAATGTCTGCAATTAAAATAAGTCAGAAAGGTCCAACAGTTTCTGAAGAGCTGTTTTTAATCAAACAAAAGGTCAGTGATGTTTTTGCGGTGTATTTGGGCGTAGCCATGACAGCTGCTCTTTCATTGGAACACCTGCATAGTTCATTTAATTTCCTGCTTAATGAACAATAATGACTGTACTTTGAAAAGAACAAGCAAAAAGGCAGAGGTGCCAGGTGCTCTCAGATGCATAGAAGCATGAAATGAACATATAGTGACTGAATACATTGGCTTTGTTATGGCCTTTATAGTAGGTCATGTGATCCGGGTGCTTGTGTAAGAGCATGTTGTTTGCTCATTGCCTGTTCCAACAACGAGACTTAGTGTGTTTAGTTGGTATCCTTCTTTTAAGGCATATGACGCATAGTTGATCTGGTGGTGGTGAATTGCTTCCATTTCATCATTTTCATTATTTTTGTTTATTGAATATCCAAAAACAAAAACATCAAGAAACTTGATTTTGAATCCAGGTTTCCTTGCAAAATGTTTTAAACATATTGCTGGTTATGTTTTATTTTCTCTCAATGTCTTCATTTCAGCTTGCAGAACTAGGAAGTTAGGATAAATAATTAAGTTAATAGAAAGTGGTGACACACAATTTCCTAATCAGGAAAAATAAAACAAACAAAAAAACTCTGGAATGTGTGTCCGCATGACACCTCCATCTTTCCTGGTATTATTCACGTGTTTCAGGCCACAATAGAAAAGAACACATTCAACTATTTTCCTAAAATACTCCTGTATATCATACATACAATTCCACGTCATGTTCAACCGTTCAGCCATTTCACATTGTGTTTTTCATTAGCAGATAAATAGAAAAAAGAGTGATTCAGTATCCTGGAAAACTCAATAATTCCGGTGAAAAATGAGTAATTAAATTTAAACTAATTTCTCATTTTGGGTCTCATTCTGTTGAGAAGATTCCTCTTGCCAATGGAAGCTTCTCTTTTCTTGTAAAAAGCTTTTATAGCACTTTTCCAGTCATTTTGACGACTCAAAGCACTTTACACTAGAGTCACATTCACACACTGATCAGTAGGCAATTTGGGGTTAAGTGCCTTGCCCAAGGGCACATTGACATGAGGAAGCTGGAATCAAACCTACAACCTTCCAATCACAAGACAACTACTCTACCCACAGAGCCACAGTCATCCCAATAACTCCCAGCAGTTATTACTGCTATTTTCAGGAAAGTTTTAATAAAATCGACTAAAATATGATGTCCTGAATGCCACTAGATATTTTCAGATTTTTTAAAACATGAAATATGGAATATATTTTTGGGAATTTGCATGTCGTTGGCAGTGTGGTGAGTTTAGTCTGACATAAAGTTTTTGGACACTCCTTTTGGCTTCAGGTGCAGTCCTACAAACAACAACACATCTAGAAATCTAATTAATATAGCTGTATCTTACTTATATATACATCTTCCCATCCATTCAACCACATATCCATCTGTTATTTTCAGGTTATAAGAGACTGGGTTGGGGGGGAAACAGGTCCAGGAAAACCCAGAGTTCTGTTTCCCATTATTTTTGGTATTCTCAGGATATAGAAATAGCCCTTCCAGCAGGTTCTGACTGAATCCCAAACAAAAACTGACTGAAGAGCTAGCATGCTAGCTCATACAAACTACAACTGGCATTCAGGTCCTTTTAGCTCGGTATTACTGTAGGTATTTTCCAGGCATATAGTGGCATTTTATAGCACAATCAAGTCACTGTGTTACTTTCAGCTTACTAAAAATGAACCCTAAATGCTTCTGTTCACCTCACACTCTACTGACTGAAACAGACACCTGGAGGTCATTTTAAAGGCCATTTGCCTCTCTAAGGTTGTTGCTGTTGTCGCTCCTTCTTGGCGTTGAGTTAATGATCCAGATATACAGATTGGGAAAAAAGAAAACAACTTATGCTCATTAAAGACGGTCACTGAAACAAGAGCATTTCATTTGTATTATGAGGCCCCTTCTGAAGAAATTTTTATTTTTTATTTTTAAACAACTTCCTAAATATATAGTGACAAAGAAATTCCTTATTATTTGTCAGTGAGTCAAAGATTTCATGCAGTTATTTGTGTGATAATTTCATTAGATGTCATAAAACTTCCCTGACCTTAAGTTGTCATAGTGAAATAACCTTCCACATGGCCACAGCACAGGAAGTCGTCATCACCTTTGTTTAAACTTAAATTAACGGAAGCCCAGTATAAACAACTTCCCACTACCCATGACATCATACGGGTTGGGTAAACAATCGTTTTCACCTCATCCTGCAGTTCCCACCGTCACAAAGGTTAGCGGTGTCACTACTTTTGTGAAACTGTTTAGTATTCAGAGAAGCTTCTGTTTATGTTGCCTGATGAAGCTGCATTGTGTTGTCTATTTGCGACTAACTGGAAATTTCTCTTTCAGATAAATCTGACATGATATTTGACCCCCGTGAGAACAACTTGCTGCTCTCAGGGTGTTTGATGTTGACTGCACTGTGTGTGCAGAGTTGTATGTGTGTGTGTTTCATTTGCCCTCAGAGGATCCAATCTTGGGTATTGTGGTTGTTCAGTAAAGTCATTGATTACTTCCTGTTGTAGATAGATATTTATAGGTAGTCATAGTTGGGGCCAATTTCCTCGCAAAAGTGTTTAAAGAGGAAGTTACTAGGACAATTTAAAGGAAAATTTCACTTTATTACAACTGGCATAACCTACATTACACTGCCTAATGCACAACCTGGAAAAGGCTAATTAATTTACTAAGAATAACGCAATTCTTTATTGATGTCATAAAATGAAAGCAAACAAACACCAGTTGTGTGTGTCCTTCTGTACTGCTGGGTTATTGAAGGTAGGTCAGCAAATACACACGGCCTGCAGCCAAAAGGTTCGGTACAGAAACTGCTTGTCGTTTGGACAGTGAAACGCGAGAAGCGTGAGACACAACCTGAACACTATGGACAGAGAACATTCCCACGTGAAGAGAAGGTGGAACGTTCATTGATTAATGATAGAGATAATGTTCTAAGGTCAGCAACGGCTTCAGATCAAGGACATTCAAACAAGCTAAGGAGAAACCTTGTGTAGATCACCTGCTGGCATGTTTACAGTTGACAGAGTGATAATTACAGATTTAAATACTTGAAGTAGTGTGCAACAGTGCCCCTTATTCTTCTCAGTTGTTGTACAGTACATATTTAAAGTGCACAACTTTTAAAATGTCAGACTTTAGAGATGGATTTTTTTTTGGGAAAGTTTATGGAAATATATTGTCGTCCTTTGCAATTCTAAAAAAAACAAAAAAAAATCAGGTTGCATACCTTTGCACATCTTGATTTGTGGTATTCAGGTTACATTAGTTGTGTCTTTCTCATTTTTTATATGAATTTTAAAGTACTGCATTGGAAAAGGTTGAAGGTTTTTGCTTCCTTGAGGTTGTTTTTGTCAACATTTAACAAAATGATGCTCCGTAGCCTGGTTGCTTCACTCCAGACCTGTAAAGTTTGGAGTGAATCACATTTTCCTTATTTTTCATTTTTGTGACAGAATTTGCATGGTATTTGAATGGCAACAAAGCTGTAGTCCACCACTTTCTTTAAGAGAAGCTACAAATTTTGTTACTTAACTTAAATTTTCTTCTCGTGAAGTCGATCATTACTTTATTCAGATACCCTTGAGCTCATTGTGATCCTGAAAATGACTAAACCTTCAGCTTTGCAGCTTTGCTGTGTTTGGAGCTGTTCACAGTTTTACCCACGTTGAAAGCCTAGTTCCATCTGGAGATTAGTGACTTCAGAGGTTGATGCTGCCACCACCATGTTTTACAGTTTATGCTTAATGCTTTGCAGAAGAAAATGCATGTTTCATCCATTCCCTCTCAGAGTTATTTATGTCCCGTCTGGACAAACAACCTGAAACTTGCAGACTTTGTAGGTGTGCTGAGAAGCTTAGATCTGGACCCTGACAAGCTGAAATGATCACATCTTGGCTGCCTGAACTGTGTATGGGCTGGATGGATTAATTTCGTGGTTCAAGGCATTTTTCAGGCTTCTCTTACATCCAGAATTCCCCTCACCACCCACAAAAAAACAAAGGCTTAGTGTAAAGGAATGTGAAAAGCCCTTCAGTGGACCCTGAGGAGGCTTGCAGCAACATCTCATTGCTCCTTTTCTTGCAACAAGAGGGAGCAGAGATGTGTATTCATCCAGGACTTTTAGTTGCCGATCATCTTTGTTATTGTGTGTAATTTTTTACATTTATATATAAATGATGGAAGCTCTGTTTTTACTTTAATTGCAAGGCGGGAGTTGGTGAGCTGGTGTGTGATCTGTTTGCCCATGGCTACATATTATGCATCCTTTGCTGATTGGTTGTAGGTTTATCTAATGCCATGCAGAGACGTTTTGGTTTGCACCCATTGATAGCATTCCTTGGAAATCTAAAAACGAAGCTGAAATGTGCCAGACCAATTTGAATGTTTGCTGTGATATGCTAACAAGCATCTGAAGTCTGAAGCATAATGCAGTCTCTTCAGGCGACTAGCATGCAATAAACCCTCCTAAACTTTCCCTAAAACAGCCCGTCTCTCTGTGGTTTCTTGTTTTTCTAAGTTAGTCATATCCTTACCACTGTCTCAACAAGAAAATACAAAATAGTTTTCGACAGCTTAGCTTGGCCCTGCTCATGGAAACATTTCCCAGCTTTACCTGAACAATGAAACAAAGCTGACACCTCCAGCGTTTCATGAGAAATACTGCCCATTTTCTTCAACCCACATATATATGATGTCTGCTTCATTAAAGGTCCTGACACTTCAGCCTGTGGATGGGGGAAATACACAAGGCTGTTTTGACTGCATTTGGCTGCCTCCTCTTACATTCTTTACACCACCCACACACTGACTGGTTTCATATTGCACTCCTACACAGTTTCTGCTTAGCCTGTGGTGGTAAGCTAGCTGATGTCACATGTATAAAACCCTACAAAACACAAAATCTGTGTTTTTTGAACTTGAAAGAACCCCCCTTGGGGAATTGAAAAGCCAATGAAGGGAATTAAGCTTCTGTTCCAGGAAAACAAAGTTTGATCAGTTCTGTTTACAAGTTTTCTCACTAAAATTCCACACAATAACTTCATAGATCTAAGCAGAGCAAAAGGTTTCTGCTCGCTTTCTTTGCCAGACTAGTCCATGTCAGTGACACTTGTGAGCCACTACACAGGATACATCTGTCTTGTTCTAGGCATGACCTTGTTTTGTCTTTAGAATTTATTTTTCCTTGGCATGGATTCAAAATGCTGTTAGGAAGGTTCCTCAGAAATTTAAAACCTGTCAAATACACTGGACCTCTGCCTATTCGTGGATTTACCTATGGAGATCAATGTGTGAAACGTAAATCTAAATTAGTTTGGGGAAATTTGTCTATTTGCGGATGTTTTTATGCAGCATTTCTAAGACCCACTTTTCATTTGTTGATCCTTGGACAAATGTGTCCAGGGATCCTGATTCTGTCAAGGCTCAAGTAGATATTCCAAATAAATTAATGAATAATGTTTGCAATCTGCACCCAAACTGAAACCTCCTTATGCACTTTGGTTGTCACTGTGCCAGCAACATGAACAAAACTGGTTCATGCATACTTAAGAGACTAAACCTAACAAGATTTTACATGTTAAATTTGCTTTTTTTTAAATTGCTGAGGTATTTTTTTTTTCCTTTGGATCTGGCTTATAAAGTTCATCTTAGTTTGTTTTACTTTTTGTCCATAGAGAAAAGTCTAAATTAAATTCATTTTAACAATTAAAAGTATAAATGTAATTTTCTAAATCTATTCTTTAAATTCCTATTATCTTGGCATGATAAATAGCAGTTTGCTTCAGGGTCTTTCACCTGCCAAAAGCAAAAAGTAGTGCTTTGGTTAAACAGTTGGATTAGTTTCATGGTTAATCATCCTAAAGTTTTTCTAATCCACTGTCAATGATTGAGATTAACCTTTAAAGGGGTATCTATGCCATCTATTCATACACAGAAAAACCTTGATAATTAATGTTATTAATTTTTAAAAGCAATTATTCTCAGCTGCGTTACATTATTGGAATATTCTATCTCTCTTTATGTGCAAACTCAAACGAAGCTTTTAAGAAGCCAGCTCATTTGCTTATTTTAAGGTTTCTTCCTTGTTCCTGGTTGCTCACTTGAAGCACAATTGAATGTTGTTTCCTATTATTATGGGTTCCATTTTAAAACGCATATTTACTTCAGTTTCTAGTTCAACAGAACTAGCTGACAGATATGCAATCATATGGCCTAATAAGAGGTGATGTCACTAGTCTGTGCAGAAACAAGTCATCTTCCAAACTGATGAAATTATTTGTCCACAGACGTCTTGTAACACATTCCTCCTGTATTTTTTGTTCTGACTCGCCTATCAGCTGATGTTTGCTTCTTCCTTAAACAAATTCAAACAATCTTTACATGCCCCACTGCAAGAACAGACCTGCTGGAAGAGTCATAGATCTATTAACACATCAGGAAACAGCTTGTAGTTACAGCTTAGTCCCTCTTATGGTTTCATTTTGAAAGTGCTCCACTTATTAATGTCACGCCTTTGATGTTCAGCTGAAGTGCAGTTAAAACGCAAGACATAATAGGAAGGATTTGGATTTAGACATCAACAAACCAGACAGGCAGATCATGAAACAAGTCTTGAGATAATAGCATGCATGGTTAATTAGTACACAGGAGGTTGTTTCCTTCACTGTAACCAAATGTTAAAGCTCTAATGAAAAGGCAAATTGTGGTGTGAGTACATTTGTGTGTTGGCAGTTTGAGCTCAGGTTGGTTAAACAGGAACAGAGGAAAGCCTTTGCTTCTTGTGGAGTGTGTTAAAGCTTTTCAGCCTTGGCCTTTGTCTGTGTTTTGAATAGTAAGATAGACTTTGAATCGCTGCCCAAGTAACACCATTGAAGGCCACAAACCAACAGCTGGCAATGCAGCTGCTGTTAGTGTTTTCTTTAAATCATGGTACAATCTGCTTTCCTCATTAAGTTTAGTGTTCAATCTTTCCAGGTTTTGTTTTGTGCACACATGACGGTGTGTGTGTTTGTGTGTGTGTGTGCTGTTGTTGATTGTAGTTACTATTGACAAACTGCAGGTTATCTCTGGATCTGCACTGAATAGTTTCCCACACATTTCTAAGTAACTGGCTGACAAAGAAGTTTTAGCTGGATATCAAATGAATGTAAGTTTAAACAGGCATACACCCTTCCGGATTCTAAAGAACCGGACTGAGCTGTGCAAGAGTGTTTACATCCAACTCTGAAAATATGCTGGAGGATCCAGATTTATTTGGTTGCATTTATAAAAACAGTGAAGGAACATTACTTTGATTAGATTTCCCCTTGTGCATTACGAACAAAAAGGTTAGGACCTTTTTGTTCTGCAGGCTGCTTTGATAAAAACACATATTTTGTTATTATAGTGTAACTTCATGTGCTCTTTACACCTTGTCAAACTTGCTACCAGCAGTTGCTAATTTACACCTTATGGGAATGCTTTCATTTTAAACTTCTGAGCACTAATCCAATATTTACTCTATTTTACTTTGTTTTTTCCCTCAACAAACTATTGAAAGAAATATCTGCTTAATCTGCAGATAAATGCTTTTCATGCTTTTGTCAGTTAGTTGCCTCCAGTCATGGTGCTACCTCAAACAGGTTGTGAGTGTAGCTGACACTCCGGAGCGCCGTACCATGAACATGCTGAGGAATCTTGAGAATCGGACTTCATGGTTTTGTTCTTGCTGTTTTTGGTTCTGTAACTTTGCTACAAGCAGGATAAATTTGACTTAATGGAGAGGAAAATCTGAGTTATAGTGAATAAATGGGGAATTGCAGGGACTATAGACATTTTTCACATACTTAGCAACTTTTTGACATGTATTATGTATGACATTATTGCTGGACAATGTCTCCAATGCCAAGCACAAAGTTGTTGCTAAACTGGAGAGCTCTGGAGACTGCTGCATCCTGGCTGTACAAAGGAGCGTTATCATGGATCAAATGGAGAATGAATGAGAATAAGCATTAAAATGTCTTTAACCAAAAATGTATTCAGTATAAAACCAAACTATATGAGAATTTAGTTTTAAATCACACATGTGCCTTGGATTCATATCTATATATCTATACGTGTATTCATTGCCCATCTACTATGTTGTCTTAATATTCATTGGGGGTAAGAAGTTTGGGGATCTGCTGTGCATCTCCAACATTGGAGGAATGCAAAAGCTGAAGATCTTCCTGCAGAGACCTTCAGTCCATCTCAGAGATCAAGTTGAGTAGAGCAAAAGCTAACTATAACTCAGTTTCACATTAAACCAGACTCCATCCCTCCACCACTCAGTCTATGTAAGCACAATACAAACAAGTGACTAAAATATAAATCTGAAACAAATCACTGGTCAGATAAACTTGGACTCCCTCATCTGGCTTTCATCTGTTGTGTGGAAAACTGAGTAAATGTGTCCCTGAAGATCTGAAGGGGGTCAAACTTGACAAATAACAGATCTGCATCATCAGGAAAATGCAGCATCTGTGTTTCTCTGTGCCAATGTTGAGTTTCTATGTGTGAATAACAACAAACATACCAAGTGAGAGAGGGGATACCCCTCGTGGAGGCCCACACCTACAGAGAATTTGCATCAATTCCTTTTTTTGAAAATGGGCACCCTGGGGGAATACTGATACAAACTGAACCTTCATTTCAAACATTCTCAACCCAGCAATAGTCCCTAAAAACTGGGAAATTACTGTCTTGATGCTTGGAAATGTCTTGCAGACTCATCTATGTCCACAGAGTTTTTGACAGAATTAACTGCTGGTCTCCAGAGAATTGGCCATACTTTAAAAGTAATTCAAAATAAACACTCCAAGTAAGATAGAAAAATAAAACCGTGTCTGATATTTCTGAATAAATACAGCAAAGTTAAGGCAAGACGTCTGTGACAGATGTTTCAACTTAAAAAGCCATTCGATGAGGACTTTGGTGAAACGCCTGGCTGGTTAGTAGGCTACGTCAGCGAGTTTTCTTTTTTTTTTTTTTTCTCTGGTGGAAAGTACCTAAACTTTTTGTATCAGTTAATAAACCCTGTACACTGAAAACTGCAACCAAGACACAATTAGGGACCTATTCTGACCTTGTTGAACTGGTAGATTTGACTGGATGGAACTGAAAATACCACAGCTGGGACATGAAAGACTTGGCAGACACAGGCACTGTTATTATTATCAAAGGTGTGCCTCTTCTTGTAAGTAAGCACAAACTGATCAAAATAAAAGAGCAGAAGGGGCAACCAGGTGTGCTTTTAAGGCTTCAGACGCAGCTTTGTTCTACAATGTTTGATCTCTTTTTATTCCTACATAGTGTTTGGCTAGAGTGGAAAACTGCTGCAGTTAGTGTTTTTTTATAGGGCCTGGTAAAATATTAAACATAAAACATATTCCTTTCTATGTATCAGAAACGGCAGTCATCTCTTTTTTCTAATTACTACAACTACACAGTCCAAAATCCCATTCGCAGATTGCTGAGTGGACTATCCACAGGTGTAAACTAAAACTTGTTGGCGATCAAAAATTCCCCTCATAAAAGCTCAACATTATGATCAAAATCCATGTTTCAGCAGATTTGGGAAAAGATGCATTTATACACCAGAAAGAAAGGCAACACAGGCAAAGGTTTTACAAGCAATATTTTATGTCAATGGAAAAATGAAAGCATTACAGTCCAAATTTAGGAAATTCTGATCTGATCCCAAGTTTTAGAGCAATCATGACATTTTAAAAAAGGAACATTTGAAAGTTCTGACAAAAACTTAAAAGACCTGATTTGATTTTTTGCCAGCTGTTTTCATTATTGTGTTTTTAAGTTTTGCATTGATGTTCACGTGCCTGTCTATGTCGAGTAAACACTAATTCATTTTACAATGAAGAAATGACACTTTTTGAAGCAAAAGAACAATATTTGTGGTAAGTTTTGCCATTTTGACATGACTAACTGGAATTCCACTCACATGTACAATAGCCAAAAATATCAACACGTTTTGCATTAGCTTGGCTCTTAAGCAAACTACTTTCCAAGAAAGCACCACCTGCAAGATACGTTACCTATGATAGCATGAGTGTGTTTTGAGTCAGATCTGTTTAGAAGCAAAGCAAAGGTCTGTCCAACAGGAACTTATGCAGGGAAAAAAAATACCCAGTAGCTGCCAGGAAAAACTGATGCTGCACAACCTTGGAGGGTCAGTTAACAGAGATGACATGTTTTGTGTTATTCTGTGGCATATACACACCTAAGAAATATCTTACAAAAGAGGTAGAAAGAGAGAGTGATTGAATATTGCATTTGAACTTAAACAGCATGCTGGTCAGTTCACCACATAGTAATTACACTTTGTATTATGATACCAAGATAGAAACTGTCTTGGTGCTACAGCAGAAGGCTGCTTCCATGGTCTTATTTGTCTTCAATATTGAGTGGAAGTCAATCAGTGTAAAGGAAAATCAATGCTGCTCCTGGATTGGCTGTTTTGCATAACCCAGCCAAAGCAGCACAGGGTCTGTGCATTTCAGCTTTCCAAACTGCATTTACTCTATATAAAAATCCACAAGTTGACAAATTTTCCTCAGAAAAATCCACAGCTATGAGAAAAGTAAAATCTGCACCGACATCTTGCCTTCATATAATTTTTTTGTCATGAAAACTGATTATGTTAGATTTATAGCAGCCTCATCTCCTCACACTTCACAAAGATGTCAGTTTGAATTGTGGAGGGCAAGATGGGACAATAAAAGCTGGAAGCAAGTTGTGATCTGGGAAAAGAGAAAGATAAATCTGACATCTCACCTAAAATGTTTTCTACATGTAACGGTTGTTTTTTAATGGACCAGTGGAGCTTCCGGGTGTCTAGGGGTGTCAAACCACAACTGGTTATGTGGAGATGTTGCAGGCGACTGGGGGAATTTGTGCAAGGACAACACCTGTCTGACAAAGGACTTCTTCTAGAAGAATAAAATCCTAAGAATAAACCATCCTGAACAGTCTCAACATCCTAATCCAGACTGAAATGTTTGGGTTCAGATGACAGGGAGTTTGACATGATTCTTTCTTTCTTTGGAGTTAGCTTTGATCAGAGCCAGGTTCGAGGGAGCGATGCAGGATACCTGGGCAGGTTGCAGTCAGTAGGCCATAAATTAAACCTGCAGCATCTTTTTTTCCCTCTTCTTTCTCATTTGGGTTCCAGACTTTGCGCTAAGCAACAGTTATGTTATTTTTTCTGGCTCCATTTTAAAGATAGCCAGGTAGCCCTTATTTTGGGTTAAATATAACCCAAAATAATGGGTTATATTTATAAAGGCGTTGACTGCAAACAAAAGTCTTGCTGAAGTAATCATAATTCCACACATTCCATCTCCCCTGTGGTAAACATGTGAGGTTTGTTTCTGCTGTGTGTCACTGCAGCTGATCCCAACAGCTGAGAGAGGATTAGGGCTTTGAAGAGCTGCATGACAGCATATGTTTTAAATAAAAGGCTCACTTCATGAGTAAGTGGGACTCCACAACAAGGTAACGACCACTTGTGGAAATGATTAGCTGTCATGTCATATCCTTCAACCTGTATTTAGATACTGGGGCTTAGAGAGGGGTTTCGACTTGTATGTGAAATTCTTTCTGGTGTTTTTTTTTTTTTTTTTTTTGATTCATTTTTGAGGGGCATAAAAAGATTTTTGCTGGCCACCAAGTCCTGCGGTAAAAGCACAAGGTTTGTTTTGATAAGTTGCTCCATAACACAACAATGCAATAAGTGAAAAAACAAGCTGTTTATCATTTTCCTTTGGCCCAAACACACACACACATGCACACGCACACATAACCAAAGGAAAACACCCCTCTTTAAGTTTATTTTTTATATTCATTAATCTGGCCTTCCAAATGAACTGCACTGCAGGTGATTCTCTCTATGAGATATGTTCCTACACCGGAAAGTTCCCATTTATTTGGGTGGAAATTATGAAAAAAGGGTGCTGTAGGAATGGAAATATTTTGTTTGCAGTGTTTAGAATGGGAGATGAGACTCCCTGCTTAGGTAAAATAATACCTGCAATTGTGTTTATGCTGTTGCTATAAATTTACATAGCTGGACATATAGAGCAATGATTTTTAAGGTTTCAACATGGAATGATTTTCTTCAACATGTTTAGTTTGGATTCTTTGTGATGTATCAAATCAAACTGGTTCAAAATTAGAAAGCAGATTGAAATGAATGCATTTCAAACCTCTTTAGAAATAATCTGGAAACTGTAGTGTGTGCTTCTGTTGAGCTGATGCAATACTTTGTAGAATGACCTTTCACGGCATGTACTAGCTTTGCAAGTTTAGAGACTGAGCCATTCTAAGACATGAAGATATTTTGATCTGAACTATTTTGTTGTTGCTCTGGGTGTACGATTACTGTTGTTGTCTTACTGCAGTCTTGTCTCATAGCTTTTGGAGATTAGACTCTTTGTCTTGTTTTGGCCTCTGTCCATCTTCCCATCGACTCTGAGCAGCTGCCATGTTCCTGCACGGAGCCCCACAGCATAATGTAACTGTTATCATATTTTATTTTGAGGATTGTAGTTTTGGTCCTTATAGGACTCATTATCTGAGACTGTTATTTTTTAAAAGCTGCCATGATAAACATCAGAGGAAGTCTGTATTTAATTTTACAGAAATTTGAATAGGTCTATTTTCTGTAGTTGCAGTTTTCACACATTCTGCAAGGCAGCAATTTCTCTGCAGGAAAATATTTTTTCACAGCTGGAAATGCAGTGGGTGGCTCAACGCTAGAACACAGAAAATCTAAAACATGATGCAAAAATTGCACTGCGGAATTTTTTTTTTTTTATGTTTGTAGCAGAGCAATAAAAACAGACGAGGTTGTTGGAGCCTGTTTTTGACTTTATTACAATGTGACACCTCCCTGACCTTTTGCTTAAATTGCCGGAATCTGTAATGCAGCAAACATACATGATGTCAAAACCCTGCTAAGCATCTGATAAAGGTGTGGGATGTGGAAAATTACCTTCAGACATGGTCTTACTCAATCATTTTCCAGAGAACTTATGAACCTGTTTAGAAATATTATCATTTTGACAAAGAACTCGTTATTATATCTGTACAACATACATCAAATACTGATTGACCTCAATGTCCTAACCCATATTGGCACAGCACCACCAACCATATTTTGATTAACGTCTCGCCCGTATTTTTTAATTATTATTGTCTTGATTTATGAAATTTAATCAGTGTGTATTTGTTTCCAGTAAAACATAATGGTATCAGGTGAAATTGTTTTCTTACTCATTTAACCCTGAAAGCTCATTAAAGGTTGTTCTTACAGAGCAAAACATTTACAATGATGGTCAGCTAATATCTTCTGGTTCTCAAACTATGAGGTAAAAATAAAAATAACAGCTGATGATAAATCTTCTTTTTCATCATGACTTTGCGCTGGTGCTTATCAAAGGTAAAGGTGTGCAAAGGTCATACCAAGGTAGAACAATGAGTATCAAATGACAAAAATAAAATAAAATAAAACAACTAAAACCCAACCAAAAATGATTCTTAGCACTGACTTGCTAATAATGTCACCCTGTATATTAAACTGTTAAAACACAACAATTGATTAGATTTGTTTTCAACTTCCACAGTCTCATCACGTACGCACCTTCCTGTATACACAACACTGCCAAGTGCCTTTTGGCTGTAGTTGGCTCTTGTTCTATGCCAGAACAAGGAACAACATGGTCAAGTGTAAAACTGCGCTGAGAAGCTGACAAAGTGTTTTCTATACTAAGGAGGGTTTATTGCCAAGTATAATGGCATAAATGCATGTTTACAGGCCCACACACCAGGGTAACCGATGGGGATACCTGCATTGAGTAAATGCCAGTGTCAGAACTGAAAGCAGATTTAAAAAGTTATTAGTGTGTCAATGTGATTGATAGTTAATTTGTTGAATTGTTCATATGGGACTTGCACTTATAAAATGCTATCAAAGTAATAGAAAAAAAGCAAAGCAATTTATCAAAGAAATTAGACATTCCTGCCATGCTTTATGTAAAATAGACTTAGAGTACTTGCAGCAGAGTGTCAGTAACAGTTTTGGTTTTTGTCTTTTGAAGGAGATGCAAAGCAAAGTATTGAGAAGTATTGCATCTCCTGGCTTCTGCTGGAATGAAAGCGACACCTTTAAGACTGCGTAATGCACTGAAAAACAGACTGGCAAAACATCAGTCAGGTTTTCCCCTTTTCTCTGCAGCTTTCACTCACATCTGGGTTTTGGGTTTTGAAGAGTTTACTCTATTAACCACAGGGTAGCATGGAGCTACTTTTACAGATACGTGTTTTTGTTAACTTAGTATTTGCTCTTTTGGTTAATCTTTTATGGAAGTTGGGTTGTGAAGAAACTAAGTTGTCAAAAATATTCACTCACACATCCAAATCAACAAATTCAGGTGTTCAGTTTCATGTATAATAATAACCTGGGTTAACAATAAAATGTACTGGAGTCCCAACAGACTCTACCTCCTGAGGAGAGTGAGGTCTTTTGGATTGAAGGAAGAGCCACTGAAGACCTTTTTTGACTCTGTGACAACATTCACTATGTGGTAGTAGCTACATGTTAGAGGAAGTGGTTAAATAAGCTCATCATAAACATCAGCTCTGTCCTGGGATGCCCCTTTGGCATCAACAAATGTAGAAAATGTTCATACATATTTATGAACATGGAGTATTTTATTCACTGGATTCTGTAGGAACAGTCTCTGCAAGACAGAAGGACTGTAGCTAAAATAACATCACTGGTGGACATTGTCTCCCACCTCTTGGGAGATGCTGATGCTTTTTTGTGCATCCTAGGTGCACAAAGGAGTGTTATTGTAAATCCTTCCTCCCAGCAGACTTTATAACAATCAGTGCTTCAAACAAACTCAAGTTAACATCTCTGCTTTTATTTTCACAGTTTAACCATTTCTTGTAAATAGTCTATTGTTTTTTTTTTTTATCTACAAATATGTATGAACATTTTCTACATTTGTTGAATTATTCTACTCAACAGCACATTTCTATGAAACCAAGTATGCTATTTCTGATAACTTCACAGTACTTTCCTATTCTGTAAATAGGAAAATATTTACAGAATATTTTCTGTAAAGTTTACAGACAACTTTACAGTCTCCTTTCTTTTTGTTTTTTATATTTGTGTAAATTTACATGCTTTATGTTTCCTGGTACTTTTTTAGTTTTTGGGCTTATTCCATACATTCAAATGAAAGTACTAAAGTTGCAGACATTTTTGGAGTATTTTATTCACTGGATTCTGTAGGAACAGTCTCTGAGTCTCGATATTGACCCAATAAAGCAACTTTATGATGTAGATTGACAAGGTAATAGAGCTAAAAGTCTGAAAACATCAGTGTCTGACCCATTCTCCAAAAAAATAAGGAAAAAAAAAAACACCTATAAACCTTATACATGCAGCAGTACTCCAGTAATTTAAGGTGTGGTGGCTACAAAACCTGAAAAGTCACGTAAGCTAAGTTTTAGAACTCTTTAGTAAAAAAAAAACAACCTCTCCAAAATTCACAAATTACAGTCTAAATTGCACAGATATTTCCATTGTCTCTAAGGTAGATGTTTACATTCACCAAAGTTGCTCTCTGAATAGTTTGAATATTTCCAGAAGATTTCAACAGACAAAATTAAGCAATTTGTTCAAAGTTGTGGTGAAAAACATAGACAACATAATCCTTCCATAAGCTCAGTCAACTACCCAGTGGAAATTTTTTGTTTATGTGAAAAAGCCTGGTTGACCAGGGAGGCCCTATAGGAGGCTGACACAGTTAGACCGGTTACATCAGCAGAAGGGGCCAGCCTGTCATGAGGCATCTGTGGAAGACTACTAGAAGCATTTGACCTAGTTTCAAGTTAAGACCACTAAACTTGTAAACATAAAACTGTGATCTGAAGGTGAAAGCTGAAAGAAAAACGTGCATCACTTTCATCCTACTAAATGTACACGTTTTTGTGGACTTTAAAATAAGAAAATGTGTCTTTAATAATTTAGCTTTATTGCGTGTAAAGTTCTGACTTCAACAGTGAAAAAGCTCAAATCACATTGGATAATGTTGATAATGTAAAAAGACTTCTTTACATTTTTTGCATTTACTTTGTTAAAAACATAGTAAATGTAAAGAAGTTTGGAAACATAAGCAGATGACTGAATATGTTTTCTGTATATATGAGAAACACTGAAATACTTTGCTGTTTGCACAAAACAACGTATTCTGTGACCATGTTCGTTACGTTGTAGATGTATTTTTTCTTTTTGTTAGACATCTTTGTTTGCAACATTGGATTAAACATGAATACAATGTTCTTTTTTATTACATAAAATGTTAGATGATAACATTAAAAGTGTATTTTTTTTATTTTGTACATGTTTGGATGTTGAGGAATATGTTGCTTGTGAAAAATTAGAAATAATAAAAAGCTCATTTATGTTTGTTGCAAATTGCATCTTAAATTTCACATCTGTTTGGGTTGATGTTTTGTGCTGTAATAAAACTCGTGTGATGCTTGTTTTTATTTTATGGTTTTAATGTTTTTGTTTTTACTTTTCATCTATTTATTAATGTCACATACTGTTTTTTTTCTTCTTTAATTATGTAAAGCATCTTGAAATGCCTCACTGCTGAAATATGCTATACAAATAAAATTTGATGTGATTTTTGATTTCCTGTGGCTACGTCCATTTAAATGCAACTGAGGCAGTTTTCTTTCTTCCTTTTCACGTTGACATCTGCTGTGTTTACATGGACTTCTCACAAACATTCACCTCTTTCTTTAAAACCTCTCGATCATTGCTAAGCTATGATTTTGGAATAAGATGTAATGCCCAGAAGCCCTTTCTGCAGCCACAGATGCTTTCAATGCAACCTAAATCTTGTGGGCGGTCATGTACGGCGGCCCCCACCCCCCTCTACAGTTGTTGAATGTCCCTGGGGTGTCTGCTGGATTATGGAGGGGATTTCTGCTGGATTTCAGTGAAATAAAGACGACTGTTTTTTTAACCATTGCAGAGCTCTCCTGTTGCATCAACCAATCACAAAGCCGGCAAGCTCAATATGCCCTTAAGTGTTGTTTACATGCATTTTTTTAACAGTACAGTCTCAGACTGAGAGCTTTGTATAATTGATGATTGCATCATTTAGGTGAAACCAGAACGTCTGTAAGGGAAACAGCCAGTTTAAACAGCACCGGCCCACTTTTGTTTCTTTTTTTTAGCACTACTAATTGACATACAGGTCTTTGTTGTCCTGATGAGACATTCTGAAAGTGCCAGATGACACTATCAGCTGATGACTTTCTCTGTACACAAATGACTGCATTTCACCACATCCATCTTTGAAACCTCTGAAACTTGCTGATGACGGCACTGTCTTTAAGTCCAGGAAAATGATGAGTTCACATTCTGACAGAAGGATGACTGGTCCAGCGGTGCAGTCAGAACCACCTGGAGTTCAACCCTCTAATGACAGTGGAGATGATGACGTACCTCTTCAAACCCACTCCTCCCTCGCCAACCTCAACAACATTTTGTCTACTGTGGATCTTTGGGACTTGAGATAGTCCTCACACATAGACCTGCTCAGGAGAAGATCCAGCAAAAACTGCACTTTCTGCAGTAACTCAAGAAGTACGGCCTTCCACCAAAGCTGCTAATCATCTCTTAAACCACCATAATCAGACTGTCCAGTGTTCATTCATCACTGCATGGTTTGTCTCCACCATTAAACAAGATGGAGCCAAACTACAAAGAACAATGGCTCACATTCACCCCATCCAGGAGTTGTACTGTTTTCTGGTCAGGAAACAGGCAGCTAACATCTCTGCAGGCTCCACACATCCTGGACACAGACTATTTAGAGTTTTAGTTTAATCTTGATGCAATCCTGAGTAATCAGCTGCTCCTCTTTTGAAACAAAATAAGCAAATGTGCATAATGCTGGACCCTTGGTATTCACAAAGTCCTAGGTACTACAACGACCCTGGAATAGCTTCTTTAATGAGAACAGTGACTGTAGTAATAAGAATAATATTAATGGAGGAAGTTGGGTGCAGTCTAAGAGAGAAATTCAAATTATTGTTTTTTTTTACTTGATATACTTGAGACTCCCTCCAAAAACACTTATAACTTTGTAGTTCAAACACCAACTATACCTTAATATGCATTAATATGCACAGTGAAAACCATCTTGGTATCACCAAGTAGAAGTTAACTTCTACACAATCTTAGGGTATAGACAGCCAACGCTTTAAAGTTTGTAATGCAGTGAACAGAGCAAACATAAGAAGATGATCTGGAGCCAAACTAAGGTTGTTCAGCCTATAGATAAAACCATATGTGGTGGAAAACTAATACTATGCATCAAACTGACCAAAACATCCCCACTGTGAAATGCGATGGTGGCAGCATCAGCATCAGCTGGTCTGAATTAATGGGAAGACGGATGTAGGTAAATGCAGTGAAAAGTCTATAAAAGACCTTTGAGACTGAAACCCAGGGTGGAGATTCACATTCCAACTGAAAAGTAGCATTGTCTACAACATGGTTTAGGTCAAAGCATAATTATGTATAAGAATAGCTCATAGCTAAATCTAGCTAGATCTAAATCTAGATGAGACTTTGTGGCAAGACTTGAAAATAGATGCTCACAGATGACTAAGCTGCTTTTTTAGCAAAGAATCAAGATCAATTTCTGTGTATATCAGTGAAAAACTGAAAGAGAAATAACCTAAATGACCTGTGTTCACTGTAAATTATTCATTCAAAGGTGCTGGAAACAAATGCATGCCACACTTTTCAGATTTAAATTAGTAAAAAAGAAAGGAGGTATCACTTCTCTTCAAACTCACAATTATATACCTGTATTTGTATATTCCCTACAAAACTAATCTGGTAAGTCATTACATGTACAAGACACATTTAAGATAGACATAGTTTGTTAGGGTTTTAGAGATGAGATCTTTCTTTCATGCATAGCTCTACTTACCCATTTCTGATGTTCTTTGTTCAAACAAATAAGTATGATTTGTCTTTTCATTCATGTTCTTTTGTTTGCTTTTTGTAATGATAAAATATATGCCTTTTGTCATAAATCTTTCACTCAGTGATACATTATGTTGAAAATATTTTTGCTGATCTTGAACTCTTGAATCTAATGACATGATCACCTAAGCTTCTCTTTTAGGCCCAACCACATTGTTCAAAGAAACTGCTCAATTAATTTCCATTTTAATGATGTGGGTTAGATCAAACTTTCAGTACTTGTGAGGTTTCAAAAAGTATTCTTCCTTAAAAAAAATGTTTTTTTTGCTGAGATTGGGTTTATTCATGGCCAATCGTTGAGCCTCCCATTCAAAATCAAATTACATCATATCACATTTTAGTTGTTCCTTAGTTCCCTGAGATCATAAAGTACTGTCTGACCATTCTGGCTGCACATATCCTGTGGACCAGTCCCAGCTGAGCACATGCAGACCCACAGCTTGTTTTGCTTCTCCTTCACATTCCAGATAAAATGCTGCGTCACTTGTTGGGAACATCGTGTTCAGTACAGCAGTGGGAAGGCAGATTCCTGGACCGAGCTAAAATGAATGGTTGAAGGACATGTCTGGACATGAATTGGGATTACATAACATCTACATGAATCGGGGTTACGTAACATCTTAATGTAATCCTATCAGACTTGACTGGACCTTATAATAACAGGGAAGGGACAGGAGGCTCCATGAATCGATGCCAGGCTTCAGACACGTCACTGAAAGAATCTCTGCATGCCATCATCATGTGAGACTCCCTGGTTCTGTTATACAACATCATTGTTTGTCTGGTAGCTTCCCTGTTAGCCTTTAGAGCTGACTCATACTTTTTAAGGGACAAACAAAGTTGGAAAGTGCATTTCTTTTTTCAGTCATCAAAAATTTTTAGCTATCGTTTTCAAAACGGTGATAGAAAATGTCCTGAATATCAATTAGTGCTTCTTTATGTTTTGCAATAAACTGATAAGTTATCAGATATGTTTGAGTGACAATATTTCAAAATAAATATTAAAGTAATTCAGATATTGGCTAATGTTGCACGTCAGACAAATTTATGTGACAACTATTTTCTCAAATGTTCCTCCAGTTAAATAAAAACTAATTTGTAAATACATTATAACTTTTTCATATTTAAAAAAAATACAATGAAGCAATTTAACTAAGCAAATAACATTACACCAATTAATTATTGAAACAATAATAATTACGATTGTAAAGTATGTATCTTAGAAGTACATTTGAAGTAAAAGTTTTGTGCCCTCTCTTAGCCTGAATGGCAGCAGACATCTCAACATGCTGTAGAAAAATGCAGTTTTTTTAAAATAAATTCCTTTTCTTATTGTGCTTCCAATGAAAATGGCTGTGAGTGAGTCTTCCTCCCTCAGTAAGAGCATCAACATCAAAGAGTGTTTCTGTCAGAATGACCTGGCAGCACTTATCATGGGACAGTCACTGATTGGAAAAAGAGGAAATATTTGATGCTGTAACCAGCCAGACAGATTAAACTAAATAATAATGAAATATCAGCTGATTTCTGTTGCTAATCATAAAACTTGCATTAAACTTGGTACTACAGAAGGTCATCTTTCTAAGTGAGCAATATCGCAGGAATTTAAATATATATGTCTTTAACTTTGTGAGTGGATCCTTCAAAGTCTTTCAAGGTCATTCAAATAATAAAGTCTTCATGCTGAAACTGCTTCACACCTTGAAGATCTTGGAAGTAGAATTGCAGGTTGGATCATTGAGGCGTGTAAATAAAAAGTTTTACTTTAGAATAGAGTGACTGGTTAGAACAGAAGTGAATCAGTGATTAGGAGTTGGGTTGAAAATATTTTCTGAGATTAGAAGTTTTAAAAATAATCTCTGATGAAAACTAAAAATAATGTAGGAGTGATTCAGATATATACGTCAATGAGGCGCGGCTTTTATGAATCACCACCCTATAATCCATCTCAGTTTTGTGTCTTTAACGGTAAAAAGATTTACTTTAATCTGCTTGATAAAGGTACAAAGAAACAGCACAGCTGAAAAGTGGGACAATATGTCGAGTCTAGGTTTGGAGTCATAATGTTTTTATTTTGACTGCTTGGCGTCGCCACCTAGCAACCTTTCTTCCTCTGGTTTTAACCATTGCATTGGTTGGACGTCATCAAGTTTTCTATCAGAGAAAGGGTTACCAAAACAGAACTTCTGTTTCCAGTTGTGATGTAATTGTGTTTCAGCTGCTGTATGTGGTATTTTGATTACATTTATCTGGATGATATCTTGATCTTTATTTTTTTATTTTTATTGCAGGAGACTAAATGTGATGCATGACTCAAAACAGAGAGTGAGATCTTTGGTTCCCTTCAGCCTCCAGGGTGTTCCTGTTCTCAAGAGTGTATTATATGAATTTGAAATCAAGAACATTTTGTTCAGTTTCAAGTCTGTTATTACTGAGTTCCGCCTAAGGAGATTGAAATGAGATCTATCCTTGATGTTCGTGTAGCGGTCCAATTCTTTAACCTTTCTGTTCTCTTTCTCTTTCAGTCTGACGTGATGCGCAATGTTTAAACTAGGCTCATCATAGAAATATGTACAAAGCCTCCCGATGTTTTTCTTCCTTATCTAATTTCCTTCCAGGAGGATGAAAAAAGATTATGAGATCAGACAGTTTTCCACTAAGTGCTCATTAGGAGCCAGATTTTAGGAGTACATGACTAATAATTATGCAAACAGCTCCTCTTGGCCATGTCACTTTATTTGGGTATTTATAGTGGCGGAGGTGCATGCGCTGCCTATCAGCAGACCTGATAGATATTTGCAATTATCTTGTGAGCTCAATATAATTACAGAACACCGAGTTTGACACCTATGATTTTAATCATATTTAGGGAACAATTGTTAATTACAATAATTTCTGACTTTCTGTTAAGTCAGTCTCAGTTGTCCATTCATTAACACATTGTAGACACTTAACAATTATGAACAATTATGAATGATAATTCATTTTTAACAAATTATTTCTGACAACAAGTATCAATTTACTAAATTATTATGTGGCTTGCAAGTTAGTGGGACCAAAACTGGAATTCTATTTGTTTTTCTTTTTCTTTTTCCTCATATTTGACATTGTTTGCAGTCTTAGATGTGGTTTGAGAGTCTTCATCTGATACTATCCATTTCAGAGACACAATGTTTGAAAACATTTTCAATCTATTTTGATTAAAAGATTTTATCTGCATAAGAAATCTTAAAAAAAAATAAAACAACAACATAGTTTTAGACCGCAGTCTTTGAAAAGTAGGACAAGGTTTCAGACCCACCTTATTTCCATCTGTCTGAACACCCTTAGATTTTCCTAGTTACTGTGTTTTCCTCTGGACACACTAACTCTAGAGAAAAACACACTCTGGACTAGCTCCCCCCTGCCCCCACCCGGCCCCTTTCCTCCTCGCAGGGCTGCGTGTGTGGCATGTGTTCTGGATTCCTGCCCAGGACTATTCAGAGTGGAAGAACAAGGCCCCCCAGTGTGCTCTGTTTTCGACATTCCTGGGCCCTGACATCAGGCCGGCTGCAGGAAGATGGTAAAATGGCTGTGTGTGGGAAGGGGCCCCTCTTGACCTGAGCAGTCTGGTTGGCGGACCCCATCAGGGCGTGAGTTTACCCCACCCTTTTAAGCTGAAGCCTCCCAAAACAATGCAATCAAAGGGATGGTTTACATACCACGTGGTGTTTGGTGGTATAAATTAGATGGCAGTGGCCAATGTTTGTTAAGATGGATCACCCCCCTTTCATTGCTACCACCTCCAGGAGAGGGGCTGTATGGAAATTAAGGTCACATGCTGAATGTAAATATTATGGTTTGCAAAACTGCAGCCTGAAGCCCAACGAACACTGACGACTTTTAGTTTCTAACCTTTGGAGCTCTTGTTCAACAGTGACATCATAATCTGCTGTTATCTTAGTAAATTGTTCCTTAGTAATATGTGGATTACATCAGGTTGCACAAAACTCTTTTTCTTCCCCCCTGTTTGCTTTCCTGTCACCCTGAAGGATCAGTTTCTGCCTGTGGATGTGTCAAAATCTCATTGGCTTCTCTCATGTTGACTCTTCATTTGAATCAATCAAGCACAGTGTGTTGTTCTCTTGTTGAATGTTTGCTAAATGTGTTCAAATGGAAAGATGTTTCAGGCTCAACACAATGTACAGCATCAAATTGATCCAAAGAGCCTAGTAACAGTTTTATCTCATTACCTTATAAAACTGACAATCAAACCCAGTAAGTGTTCAGATAAGTGATGAGAGTGCCATATATTCTAATTTTGTATCAGACAGAGTCTATGGCGTCTTCAGTTTTGGACTCAGTTCTGTCTTAAATGTTTTCCACATGCGTTCATTCAGGGAGCTTTTTCAAGCTCATGGCCAGCTTCCACCAAGCGATTGGGTTTCCCGTCAGCAGAAGGCCCATGTGTTTGTGTTTGTCTGGGTGGGAGGGCGAGAGGGTGCCTGAAAAGAAAGGAGGCGGGGAAGCGTGGGAGGAGGAGACATCAAAGACACGGGAAATCGGATCCCCTCTTTTCACCGAGCATGTGGGGCTCAGAGACAAAGGAAATGCAATCCGCCATGTGACCATGAACGGCACGGATGCCTCAGCCATCTGGCTCCATTCAGCTTTTCACTCATTCAACTTTATCAGGCCCCACTGCCACATCGTGCATTTGGCACAAGCTGAAGTCATTTCTTATTTTATTTTATTCCCTGAAATTTATTCTATGTTTTAGAATAAACTTCCTCTACAATACTTACATGGAAAATTTACAAAATTCAAGAATCTCCAATAAAAGACGCATAATCGAAAAATAAGTTACATCCACCCTACACAAAATCTAAATGCATAAAAGTTTAGATAAATAACTCATTGTACATTATATTGAAGGAAAACATTGAAAAGGGGAATGAATATAGCAAAGCTATCCTCATGAATGTGTGTCCTCAATACTGATCTGAGTTGATATTGTACGTTTGTTAATACCAGTTTCAGTCCAAAATACTAGTTTAAGTGAATGTTTTGCTTTGTCATGGGCAGCTGGGGTTATGTGAGCAAAGTTCAAGGAGCAAATCACATGACCAAGACAAACAGGAAGTTGCGGATGGTAATATAGTGTATTTTATAACCTTAGCAGGCATGTTTCCTGTTCTTACATCTTTCTCTTGAGCTACCACATTTTTAAATCTGCTGTTGCTGTAACTAACTTGTACTTGTTGACATTCATATCTCACTGATGGTCTGTTAAAGATTGGAGGTCTGTATCAGCTGCCGTTCATGCAAACGGAGTTTTTGTACTGTTGCATCTTGATGATAATATTATCGTCACTGGAGCGATAGTCTGGCTACACCAGAACCATAACAATATATCAAAGGATTCCACTTTGGAGAGACCATCTTATGTTACTGTGACTAAAACTGGTGCAGCAGTTGTTTTGCTGCTCCAACATTAGCAGGGCGAGTACTACTCTTTGCTCTGAAGCTGTTATTAATGCAAACAGAACTGATGAGCTTGGAGATGTAAACTTTCACGTCCATTTTCTGAACAAAAAGCTAATTTAGGGTGTTAAGAAATATCATGTGGAGCTATGGGAGAGGTTTAATTATGTCCCAGAGTTCTTTAACTCTGGATGTACAACTTTTTAGTCTGTAGGTTATGATTTTTGCAGTTATATAAATTATAGGTTAATTTCAGATTTAATAGGTGCTCCAAAAGGAAAACTGCTGCAGAAGAGGAGATGGAGACAAAAAAACCCCAAAACTTTTGAATGTGGTAAAAACTAAAGCAAGTCTGCTTCTCTAAAAGGAAAATCATCCCCTCTTCTTTCATTTTAAGCAGATTCATTGATTATTTTTAGGACATTCTTCATCAGATAACAGATGAAAAACACGTGCATGAATTAGAACACACACGTTCTGTGGGAGACATTTCTTGAATGCCTCTGAGTCTTTCATCGCCCAGAAGGTAACAGACTTCCGCATCAACATGTTGACTTATCAGAGGACATCTACATTTTAGGAGGGAGTCTGCATTCTGTCACATCAGTGTCATTCTGAGAACTAGTCATTTGTACACTCTGAAGATGTTCTGAATTAATTTGCGATGTAGTCATGTAGTCATGTAGTCAACGTTACGATGCACATTGTTGTTCATCAACGGAAACATCGGATTGAGCAACAATAACAGCTGACACCTGTAGGACACAATACCATGACAATTACTGGGTGTCAAACCAATAAAACAAAGCAAAAAACATACATATTAGCTGGGGGGAGGAGGAGGACATGAAATGATGCTGAGCAGTTCTTAGAACCTCTCCAAACTCTTCACACCTGTGCAGAAATAAATGAATGTAAACAAATATAAGAAATTATCTAGAGGAACATAACAAACTGAAAGAAATTAACGCAGCAAAATGTATTATGCTAATACAGCATAGTACAGCTGTACTAACCAATACATACAGCCAATATGTATTGGTTCTGTATCCTACAATGTAGTCAATATGTAGCCAGACATATTTGTCCTGTTACAACAGGCAACAAACAAGTCACTAACATTTTTGTTAGGCCACTTTGTGGTTCATCACTATGAGATCATGACAATACGAAGACAGGTCTGTTCATGCACATCAGGAGCAATTCTGTCAGAAATGGCCCCTGGTTTATAGGGCTGTTTTTAGTTTTTAGCTGTTTTTAGTTTTCTTCAGTAGGATACCATCCTATGTAGGATGGTATCCATCCTACATAGTTTAATATTTTTAATGTGTTTTTAAACATTATATTTTTGCCTTTATACCATCATTTTGCCAGGAGCTACAGATGCAAATTAGTCTTTGTGACTAAATCTGGCACATTTACATGATAAATTTCAGCATGAATGCTGTGATGAACTAAAAGTTAACAAAGAATGGTTTATAGAAACCCAAGACCAACTTTAAGCTAAAAGAAAGTCTATTGAAAATAAACAAAAAACAAAAAACATAAGCTAGGTCAATAAAAAAATAAATAAATAAATTTCATGCATCCACTGATTTGTTTTTATACCTGCTAACCTTGAGGGTTACAGGAGGACTGGTACTTTTCCACATCCAATAAATTAAAATTCAAGACACAACACCATAAACTATTGCCTGCTTGTATCAACTTTTGTTAAGTAATGGAAGCTGAGTATTGTTAGCACTAGCCTGTGCTAACTCTTTATCATATAAGGAGAAGAGGATCATTGAAGTCTGATGATGTTGGTGTTCAATCAGCTTTCTTCTTAGTCTTTCTTTCTAACCCCACCAGCTGGCTCACTATCATGAATCAGCATTTGGTTAAAACAACCCATTTAAAGAAGAAACCCAGCATTTAGTGTATCATAGTTGTAAATTGTCCATTTTGAAATAAGAGATGAAATATAGAGGTTGAATCCATTCATTCTGACATGCTGCTGTAGTCTTTTGATTGTATGTCCGATTCCTTTTCATGCAAAGCTCCAAAATGCAAAGTTCTGCTAAAGTGACCTGCATGCAGTCAAATTAAATGCCAGGCAAGCAGCTTACAAATCAACTGGAAACTGCAGCTCGAGAAAAAACCTAAACCTGAGACTTTCATTTTGCTCCGGACCTTTTTTTTTTAAAAGTAGAGGACACATCCACAAAAACTGGATGTACCGATAAGCATCATTTCACGTTCTCACAACACTGGTGGGATCAGAATGTTTTCTTATATCCAAATATCACACATGAGTAAGCCTTTGTTTGGAAAACAGATGTGCTGTTGATGAAGGCAGTTGATAGTTGATAGAGGCGTTCTCAGAAGGCGTCTCGGTAAAAGGTGAAAAGATGGTTACATCTTTGTTTGGCATAAAACATCAGAACCACCGGTGAGGGGGCTTCATGCAGCTGAGTTATGTCATGTGATCTGTGAGAAATGCAATTCTTAAATTTGATAAAATTCTGAAAAAAAATGCAAAAAAAAAAAAAAAAGTCAGATATGGAAAGGCGGTCAGAAAAGAGGTGGAGCATATGTTCAGTAGCAGCACATAGTCATTCATGTTTGGACATTTGAAACTCATCAAGTAAAAAAAAAAATGCAAATAAGGAGGCATGACATTTTGAATGAAAGGAGGAAGCATGCAGGACTCTGATAAAACCTCTCTATCACTTTATATGCATATAAAACTCATCTGTAACACAAGGTTTCAGAAACTTCTATGGAAATAAAAGTGCTGTTAAAAGAATGTCTACTAAAATATATCTTTTGTCATTCCTTTTTTTTATTATGAATCAAATTGGAACATCAGAAAAAGAAAAATTGAGTGAATCCAAATAGCAGATACACCATTTATTAAATGCAAAACATTACAAAACAATCTGCTTCTAAGTCAAAACATATATTTTAAATTGGGAAATAACGGTAATTAACCTTTTTTTTAGGCAGAATTTCACTGGCCACCTATTGAAAGAAGAAAAATGCAGCCTTCGTGACAGCATGACATAAGCTAAGTGCTCCAACAAAAAACAGATACCAGTGAGAAACAAAGTCACTGGTATCTGTTACGTAAGGGTTAAAAAGCCATTCCTAAGGTATGTCTTATATTCAAAAATTCCAAGAATTTTTAGAAAATATACTATGAACATACAACAAAAGTGGAACCTTTTGGGAAGTGTGAATTGTGTCACATGATCTGGTCCAAAACTAACTGCAATGAAAAAGATAAATAAATCACAATGCAGTACTGTGATGGTCTGGAGACGCTTATCGCCATTTGAAAACTGCTCAGGTTGTCTTCTGGTGCTTTCTAGAAGTAACTCAGTAATTTTTCGTCGCGCTTCAACAGTGTTTAGACTTTGATTTTTATGATTGTTTTGTGTTTTGTGCATCATATTTTATTGGGTTACTTTCTGTGAAACACTTTGTTACCATTTTCTTTGAAAGTTCCCATATAAATAATCTAATTTACGAACTACAAAGGAACATATATAATGGGGAAAATATGTTTATAGTACTAACATTTTATTGTTGTCTTTGGATTTTCTTCTCTTTTGGGCATTTTATTGTAAATATTTCTATTTCAGTTTACAATATGTTTGGTACAAAATCTGCATGTGAAATCAAATTCACGTTTTCATAAATTTAAAAACAATGGGTGGATCAAAGTGATTCACAGCTTTCTGGAAATGTAACAAAGTGAAAGAACTTTTCGTTGTCCCAACTTGTTCTTTCTCCAATTTCCCACATTGCCATTCCAGGCAACACACACCCCTAAGTGAGTAATGCCAAAATATTTTCCAGATTTCTGAATGTCTCGAGTCTTCTGCCGTCTGCAGCCTTGGAGCAATCTTTATTTGTTGGGTCAAAACACTGCAAGGGCACCACACTGATACATAAAACCCATTTCATTCTGGTCACTAATCTCCAAATATTATGTAGTGAACCTAAATACAGACATGCATGCGTCAAGGAAAGAAACCACTGTGGCTGAAAAACCGGATTAAAAAAATTCCACAAAGCAGACTCTAAGCTAAAAGAAGGACATGAAACTAGTTGCACCACACAAAAGAAAAGACGAAACCTAAGAATGGTTCAAAAGGAGAATTTAGTGTGGAAAATGTTTGAAAAAGGATTAAACTCATACACAGGCATAAATGTTTCTCTCCGACCAGCCTTACATAATTTTCTAATATCTATCCTATTAATCGCTCTTCCAAACCTTTTTCAAAGGGTGATTTGTCTCATCAGTTTCTGCAACAGGCATCAGTTTAAACCAGCTGAGGTGAAGAACTAAAACATTTCAAATGCAATCATTTACTTTTACTAAGAGCAAAAATGGTGATCAATGCACATCTTATTTTTGAGAGAAAAGTTATATAGCAAACAGTTATGAGATTCTGCAGTTCATACATTGAAATAAGCTCTTACAGTGTTGTTGTGCAATAATAGCAGGTTATGTACTATCAGTACATAATGTACTGTTTCACACTTGAGAGAAGTGAACATCTTTTCATCATGGTCACCGCACGTACAAAATGAAAGGAAAAATGGTGGGAGTGGTTAAGTACATACCTGGGTGTGACTAAAAAAATGTCAGGTAACAGCTGTTTGAAGTTTAAGTCTAAAGGAACAGCATCATGATCAGCACATCAAAGATACACACAACCATGTGTTGTGAGGATGCAATATTAATGGAGTGACAGAGTTACCTGTTGGTCACAGCAGCTTTCAAGTTGCACAGATTTAATCAGATTATTCAAACAATGCCCCTTTATTTCAGTCAGCAGAGAAAGGTTTGACCTAACAAAGTATCTCTAAGCAATTTGTTTTTAATATTCTATTTTTTCTTTTTTATCTTTTGTCTCCACATTTTCAGAAAGTACAGCAGGAAACTCAGTCAAAAGTTTTCTCAGCTAAATTTAGAGTGGAATCCCATC
>NW_015112943.1:188236-191532 GCF_001443285.1 Poecilia latipinna | reverse complement strand
TTCTAATATCTATCCTATTAATCGCTCTTCCAAACCTTTTTCAAAGGGTGATTTGTCTCATCAGTTTCTGCAACAGGCATCAGTTTAAACCAGCTGAGGTGAAGAACTAAAACATTTCAAATGCAATCATTTACTTTTACTAAGAGCAAAAATGGTGATCAATGCACATCTTATTTTTGAGAGAAAAGTTATATAGCAAACAGTTATGAGATTCTGCAGTTCATACATTGAAATAAGCTCTTACAGTGTTGTTGTGCAATAATAGCAGGTTATGTACTATCAGTACATAATGTACTGTTTCACACTTGAGAGAAGTGAACATCTTTTCATCATGGTCACCGCACGTACAAAATGAAAGGAAAAATGGTGGGAGTGGTTAAGTACATACCTGGGTGTGACTAAAAAAATGTCAGGTAACAGCTGTTTGAAGTTTAAGTCTAAAGGAACAGCATCATGATCAGCACATCAAAGATACACACAACCATGTGTTGTGAGGATGCAATATTAATGGAGTGACAGAGTTACCTGTTGGTCACAGCAGCTTTCAAGTTGCACAGATTTAATCAGATTATTCAAACAATGCCCCTTTATTTCAGTCAGCAGAGAAAGGTTTGACCTAACAAAGTATCTCTAAGCAATTTGTTTTTAATATTCTATTTTTTCTTTTTTATCTTTTGTCTCCACATTTTCAGAAAGTACAGCAGGAAACTCAGTCAAAAGTTTTCTCAGCTAAATTTAGAGTGGAATCCCATCATTGTTTGTCCTGAATGTTTTACATGCTGATCAGTTCTTTGGAGACTGCACCACAGAAACCTGCCTTAGTCATTCTTTTCCCCACTTTACCTGTTCTACCTGTTGCTGACCTTTGAACAAAGACCATTATTGTCAGGATTTCATACTGTTCTATGTTTTATAGTAAACTCCAGACTGTAATGACTGTGTGAATTCAGTGACAGTAAGGACTAATTAGGCTGGGTAACACTTTATTTGAAGGGGGTTGAATAAGACTGACATGACACTGTCATAAACATGACATAACACCTGTCATGAACATGAATAAGTCTTCATGAATATTTATGACTGTTGTCATAAAGCGTCATTCGGTAAATTATGACACTTTTAATACAAAGTTGACATTATTCAAAATGTCTTTGTTATGACAACTTGACATTAACCAAAAAATCATTACTGTTTAAACTTTACCTTTAATAACATAAAGTTACCTCATTTTTAAAGTGCAATCAGTAATACTTTTATAACAAATTTATATCAGTAATTATTTCTTGGTTAATGTAAAGTTGTCATAACAAAGACATTTTGAATAATGTCAACTTTGTATTAAAAGTGTCATAATTTACTGAATGACTCTTTATGACAACAGTCATAAATATTCATGAAGGCTTATTCATGTTCATGACAGGTGTTTATGACAGTGTCATGACAGTCTTATTCAACACCCTTCAAATAAAGTGTTACCTTAGACTGTACCATGAATGAATGCTTAGTGTCATAAAGGAAATGGAAATGTTGGACTTTTATTATCTGACATCTACAGTCATGTGGAAAAGGCTGTTGCTCAGGAAGGACTTATATGGACATTCCGCCTCTATAAGCTAGTTAGGTTATCTACTATCAAGGCCACAAAAATGTTAAGACGTGATAAGGCATTAAGACCCATAAAATGCTTCGTGAAATGGATTTTATGGCTTTAGGTGTAACCAGGGAGGGTTAGGGATGGGTGACCAGTCATAGCAACTGTCATAAATATCATGTTTAGTCAGATTGATGCAAAGATTCACTCAACCCATTAAATTCCTTTTTGACTATTCATGTAGACCAGGTGTGCCCAAGTCCAGTCCTCGAGAGCTACCATCCCGCAAGTTTTAGAAGTATCCTTACTCCAACAGACCGGGATCAGCTCTACAGAGGCCTGATAACGAGCCATTCATTTGATTCAGGTGTGTTGAAGCAGGGACGCATCTGAAAGTTGCAGGATGGTAGCTCTGGAGGACTGGACTTGGGCACCCCTGATGTAGACCAAACGAAGGAGTGTTACCATGTGACTAGAATTAGCAAACCAAATTTGGAGATGAGTTAGTTGAATGATAAAGCAGCATCCTTGTGGTGTTTGCCACCAAAACACAGACTCAACACAGACATGGCAAAATGAATCACCAGCAGTTTCAGCTCCACCTTCTGCCCTGAAGGGTTAGAAAGGAAACAATGACCCATGAATGACCGGCTCCTCATGAGCTCCAAATCCTCGATGCCTGATTTGAGTGAACTTGCTTGTTGGTCTGGGATTGAAGTGATTCCTTAGCAGATCACAGCATCATAGATGGCAATGCTATTTAATATTATTCAGAACATTGAACAATTCACAAGAACAAATTAATTAAATAAATGATTTTTTGTCATTATGGCCTCTTTCTAAAGCCATCACACAGAATTGTTCGTTTACTGATTGTTAAATTTCTGAGTGTTTGATGTTCTATAAATTAACAAAATCATCCTTCTTTAATTTTAGAGGGCTTTACAGATTTGTTTCAGAATCAAATACTTACAAAATGAACTACCACCGATTTTCTAACATGAAAAAGTGTTGGCTAACTAAGTTGAATGATAAAAAATGAGACAGATGTCCCTGTCAGATTTTGCATACTGTACTGTAACATATTTTTTTTAAATGAATTACGGGTTCCTTTATTGAATCATACCGTCCTTTTGCCCTGTCAGGTGTTGCTCTACGGCTTTCTATTTTACTTGAACTTGATGAATACGTATTCAAGTTCAAAGTCGAACCTTTCCCACTTTTCAACTTTTATCTAATTACTTTACAGCTTTGCTTGCAGAATGTTGATTGACACATCATCTTGTACATGGTTTGAAGTGTGCATTTATGTTAATGACTAAGCAGACGTACTTCCTTCTATTTTGCTGCCTCGCATTCTTTTCCTTGTGGTTTTAAACATGCTCGTACACTTACAGTCAAGCCTGCCTTTTATTTAGTCTAGCACATTGCTCTCTTCCTCTTGCGTTGTTAATGTATCTTCAATTCTGCTCCTTTCATTCATAAGGAACCTTCTCAGGTAAAAGGAGCACCCTATCAATCTTGCATAGAAAGACCCAAATCCTGTATAAAACAGAAGAAATATTTGAAGACACAGAGGAACAGAGATACGTGCAGGGCATGCAGTGTGTGTGTGTGTCATGCAAAAACAGCTTTTCTAGGCTCAAGCACGCTGTGCACGTATCACACACTCTAGAAGGGAGGACGGAACAGCCCGTCTCCAGTT
>NW_015112943.1:169910-185305 GCF_001443285.1 Poecilia latipinna | reverse complement strand
ATTTATGTTAATGACTAAGCAGACGTACTTCCTTCTATTTTGCTGCCTCGCATTCTTTTCCTTGTGGTTTTAAACATGCTCGTACACTTACAGTCAAGCCTGCCTTTTATTTAGTCTAGCACATTGCTCTCTTCCTCTTGCGTTGTTAATGTATCTTCAATTCTGCTCCTTTCATTCATAAGGAACCTTCTCAGGTAAAAGGAGCACCCTATCAATCTTGCATAGAAAGACCCAAATCCTGTATAAAACAGAAGAAATATTTGAAGACACAGAGGAACAGAGATACGTGCAGGGCATGCAGTGTGTGTGTGTGTCATGCAAAAACAGCTTTTCTAGGCTCAAGCACGCTGTGCACGTATCACACACTCTAGAAGGGAGGACGGAACAGCCCGTCTCCAGTTCAGTCATGTGATAAAAACTCCACCTAGTGGTCGTTGCGAAACTTGATGACAGAAAGCGTTTAAAAAATTTATGTGATGCACTTCTCTTTTCAGACAAAGGCAAATGAGTCGGTTCCTCAGTGAAACAATGGCGTAATGACAAGTGATAAAGGGCATCATGGAAAAAAAAAAAAAAAAGACGTAAGAAAATACGTGATTGGGAAACCAAAGGGGAGAGCCCTGTGTTTCTGGGAGAACCACTGGTCACCGTGGTATTACATTTCCACATATTATTTTAAGAAATTATAATCAAAAATAACCTTTCTGAGAATGTAATAATCATTCATATCACCCAAATGTAATTTTACTTTTTTAGTAGAAAGCAAGTTAGGAAGTGAACAGCTGGACTTATGTAGCTTCAGACTCTGATCTGGCTTGAGAAAGGCATTGCTCTATTTGTTCCTGTGTTTTATGATAACTGTAGTAGCATCAAACATGTCGTGGTAATAGATCCCTCCTACTGAGGTTCAGTATTCTCTGACTTTTTCTTGGTATATAACTCCACATTATTTGCAGATAATCAGCCTATTCACAGATTTTTCAAACAGTTTGAAAGGTTGATAAACCAAAGCGCTGCGTTACTTCACTCAGTGTTTGCAAAGCAGCCAGTCCAGAAGTGCCATTTTTTCACCTTGCTGCTGATTGGCTTTACCCCTAAACGTGTTCACTGTAAATACTTTGTGTACAAGCTGTTTAGGACGTTGCTACTGTCAAATATGAAAAGTAGGGTCCAGACGGTTTAAAATATAATAGAACAGAATGTCCAGAAATTACAAAAGAGAACTCATAAACCTGATTCATAAATAATTGAAATTTGCATGGCTTGTGAAGGTAGTTCTTAAATTTCTTTTTAATACTTTTGTTATTGTTTTCAAAATCTGTCATGAAGTGATATGGTCACAAGGCTTTGCTACTTACTCGTTTTTGGGGGAAAGGTGATAAACTGAGGAATTCCTTGTTTAAAACATTGTAATCAGGTCTCTATGCTGATCAGTACCGGTTTTATCTTGCTTAAATGTTTCCCACACTGAGTCATAAATAGTCACATTGTCCACAGCCTGAGTTCTTGATGAGTCGGTCATTAGAGTGACATCAGTAAATTATAAGTATCCAGTTTCAAGGTGACACAGGAAAACCAGTTTTTTCTCAGTTACTCCAGGTGCATAATAATACTGCTGAAGTACTTTTTTTTTTTTTAAGAAAGCTCAAATTGAAATAAAAAAGACGTTTCAGTCTTTTCAAAATAATGCAGTGTAAATTCTGCCTCGACACACTTCAGCCAGTCGTAGCAGATGACCAGTTTCACTGAAAGGTAGATGTTCCTTTCTACTATTACCCAACAGTTGATCACATGAAATGATTGCAGTGAAGTGAATGACTTTGCGTTTGCCTGTTCTTACACAGAAAACTTAAAACAACTGAACTCACTGTGCTATATAACAAGTAGGATCCAATTGGAATGCATGTCATTTATTGGGAATCCAAGGATTGCATTAATTTACTCCTGTGTAGAAACTAACTGTCTTGCAAAGTGTTTTGAAATAACTGATGCCTTAAATTAGTGTTAGGTAAATTAAAAGATCTGAATTTAAACTAAGTTTGACTCATAATCTATATAGTAGATGGCCAGAGGTCATTTTCTCAGTCCATATTTTCTGTTTAGTTCAAGGTGAGTAAGTTTAGGTAAAGTACCTTGGGGTTTTTTTGTCTTTCACTTCCTGTCCTCCTCCTCCTCCTCTTTCCTGATTTGCCAAATGATTGACTGGAAGTACTTTTCTCTCACACACACCCACATATTTTTTTGAAGTAAAAGGCCACAGTGTCCTAAAATCTAAGTTCAATTTATGTGAAATCCAGTCACCCATAAAAACCATGCACCTGTGCGTTTTTAAATCTAAATGATCCTGTTCCATGTCTGTCTAAAAATGAGGAAGTTACCTACAGGCAACCACTCCACGTGGTAGGTACTTGTAGATTTATACCAAGTAAAGTTCAAAACATTCCCAGGGTTTTTTGATTTAAAGACTGGCCATAAAATCTTCTGATGGAAATTGTGAAAGTTTTCCAAGGTGTAAACAGTTTTCTCCTTTATTGGGTCATGCTAATAAAGTATTGTGGAAAGCAGGTGCAGATGGTAATGCTTTATTTGGTTTCCCTGGATTCAGTTGGAAATATTTCATTCACTGCTGTCAAGATCATGTTTTATGATACAGCAATGAATCTTAATGTAGGTTTATACCAACCTGGTTTGTTCAGGTCACACAGTTTGCTTCCCATGGAAAGAAATATGTCTGCTTTAGATTCCCCAGGTATAAAATAAAATAAAAAAATAGGATTTTTTTTTTTTTTTTACTACTGAGATGTGGAAAAAAACAATCTCCAGTGTTTTGGTTATGCAGTGGTTTTCATAAACAATCACTAATATTTATAATATTTAGGGAGACTTGATTTTTGTAAATATTCTTCACTTGTTAATGGGTCTACAGAACAAAGCTGAGGCAAGTTATCAGCACAAGACAAAGCGAGGATATAAGTTCATTTTATCAGAGTCAATTTAAAGCCCACTACTGTGTGTTTTCAGATACTTTACTAGTTTCATTAAACAAAATACAAATTGGCGTCAGAATAGCTAAAAGTCTACTTGTTTCACATGCTGGCTCTTAAAGTAGATGAAATAAATGCTGGAAACAATCTACGGAATCTCAAGAAGCTAACCTATGTTTGAAACGTCATCAGCCCACATTTTTGAAATGTGTAGAAAGAACACAGACAACGAGTACAGTATCAATGGGATGACACTGTCCTCTTTAGAACAAGGTTAAAGCTTAGTCATTGGCGTAAGCATTTAACCAGTGTCACTTTGGCAACAGGTTATCGTGGAATATAAATAAGTCCAAAAAATTATTTTTAAACATTAAATCAGTGATTATTCAGTTATTTGCCTGCATTGTTCTACAGTGCAAAAGCTACAATGTAGACTTTCAGTCAGGTGTTGTGTTTGGACAGGTGGGGCAGCAACTGTGGTGAATTTCAAGACATGCTCAAGTATCTTCATGGTTTTTCACTTAACGCTCCAGATTGATCCCACAGTCCAAAAAGATTGACTGTGAGTATATTTTAGATGCATCGTCCTGTAAAAGGCCACCAACCTGTCTACAGGAGATCCTGCTTTCTCCTGAAACATTCCTTAGCCTTTTAGCTGGTTCTGTAAGGAATCATGGTCTGATCCCACCAAGCAGAGAGGTGAAAAGAGAGATTTGTTCATAGAAAATACAATTAAATAAACACCCATAATATACCCATGTGAACGAAAAAGGAAAATTTCCCGGCAAAGTTTGGAAATGCCACATGATGTAAACAGTGACAAGATGAAGTTATGAAATGAAAAGTGCCTGAGTTTACTTTCCAAATGTTCCCATGAAACAGGGGAACTCCATGTAAACCTGTAGTGGGAAGAAATCAGACTCATGCCAAACAAACATCTACTGCAATTAATGTTGGCGCCATATTTTGGGAAAAATATAAATCACACCACCTACTTGTTTCAGTGTAGTGAAAGAAAAACACTAATTAATGAAAAGTAGTTCATAGTTTTTGTTTTTTTAATTCAGTGGTATATTTATGTAGCTTAAACCAGATGTAGTTGAGCTCAAAACTATTCATACCACTGGGAAATTCTGATTTAAAATTTGATTCATTCTAAGACACGAGACAAGCATCTCAGAATGCAATAAAACAAATAGTAGCAGTATTATGTTATTGAAGGTTGTCAGTTATGAACATTTATATGTGGAAAAAATATGTTTCCAGTTATTTTAACTATCTTGATTCCCATGTGTTTGGGCTTTGTTTTTTATTTGAGATTGTCTTCTGATCACTTTGGGTTTGTTTATATTGATTTAAAGATATTTCCATCTCCATGAGAGATTATTTTTTATTTATTACCTTCTTCAAATTTCAAATTTTACATAGACTGAAGCTCCTTTACCTTTTAACAGTGATGATGCCATGGCATCCTACGCTTCCAAAGGGCCAATTCACAAAGTTTGAGTAAACTGGAGACATGCATGTGGATTTATTTTAGGGTAACACCTTCAGCACACTTCCTCTGTGTGACATCACGGAACATCAAAATAAATCAGTCAAGATAACAGGAAGAGACCTGCAGACTTCTAAAAGTCTGGTTCATCAGTTTCCAGATGGCTGAAGATGGCCTGTGCATCTGGAAGTATTAGCAGTCCAGCCTAACAGGTCTTCATCTCCCAGTGATAAATCTGTTTTGCTTCAAGATGTGTAAATCCACTCCAGAACAAAAGCTGTTAAGAGAGGGTGGTTATCTATAGTGAAATGGGTCAGTTATTGTCATAGGCTGAAGCCATTCATTTGAAAGCAACATAAAATGTGTAAATGTATTTTGTGCATCACAAAATTTGTGTGATGCACATTTCTCAGGAGAAAAATAATTGAATTTCTGAAGACATGTCCTGTGATTCTGATGAAGCAAGTAACAGTATTGCTTCAAGATTGTTTTATATATATGTATATATGTATATATGTATATATGTTTTACATATATGTAAAACAATCATGTATATATATTTATGTATGTTTTACATATATATATGTAAAAAAATCATGAAGCAATACTGTTACTCCAGTATTAGAGTGTCTTAAAGTTACACGATAATCAAATCTCAAAATGCATTTTCCACCCATTTTTTATATTTTTTTTTTAATTCATTTGTTGAAAATAAAGGAAATAGGTGATGTAATAAAAATCCCAGACCACCTGACAGTACACTAATTAAAGATTGAGGAATTCTGCAGAGAAATGACTGGCATGTATGTAATTCCCCTGTTTCGCTTGAATAACTTTTAGAAAGTGCTTTGAAACAAACCCTTTTAATTTCACTTCTTCTTCTCATTGTTTTCATCATTTGGCACTTCCAGACTGCATTTTGGAAATTTTCAAGTTTCTGATACATTTATGTATTTCATGGTTGTTTATTTAATTTTTCCAACAAGAGGTTGTAAAGTCACCGCTTGTCTTCTTTATCACCACCAGGTGGCAGAAATGAGTCTGGTAGGTAGATTAATGAATTCAAAATGTATATCTTCAACCTGTTGTATAGATGTAGTAGTAGTAATAAAATATTAAACAGTTACTGTAAAAGGGGTATCAATCAATCAATCAATCAATCAAATTTTATTTGTATAGCACATTTCAGCAGCAAGGCATTTCAAGGTGCTTTACTTAATTAAAAAAAACAAAATAAAAACAGCATGTGACATTGAATAAACAGTAAGAAAGAGAAAGAGATTTTTGAAAAAAAAAGTTTACATTGTATGTTAAAAAAAAACAATAAAACAGAACTGTCAGCTGCTTTATGTTCAATGAACTAAAAATTGTCATTGAGAAAATAACCAATTTGTAAAGACATTGCTTTTTCAGATTTTTTTAAAAATTGAAAAATCACCAGAAAGATAAGGGGATGTTACAGTTTACAAGGAATTCATATTTAAAAATTATAGGTTGTATTTAAGAAAAATACGACTGCATTTAACAATAATAATAATAAAAAAACTACTTCTACTTATGTATATGTTTTGTACCATCGTTATTCAGGTTTCCATCACTAATTATCAGGCTCTGCTCTTCCGCGGGCATAAAGTTTTCCAAGGATGCCAATATTTTTACAGGCTGTAGCCTCGTTGCATTCCTGTTCCGGTGTATCCCCCAGTCAAACCACCAGATGTCACTATTTCTCTACCTCTTGGGTAACTTTAAATGCAGTTTGAAAGGCTGATGAATAGGTCCCACTTGTTTCAGTCTCTCCCTTCTCTGTCACACAGCCAAAATAATAAAATGCTGACTTCTCAAAGTGCTGCTAGTGAGATCGTCTCAGCATAGCAACCATAAAGCCTGACCCATGAGAGAGTGAAACAAGAAAGGGAGGGGGGAGGAAAAACAGAGAGGGAACCTGCTTTAACTTCAGCTTCTGCCCTGCTGAGGGGCTTCAGCCCTGTGCTTCTGTGAAGGTAGGTGGGAGGCTGCTTCCCTCCGTCTCTGCTGCTTTTTCTTTGTTATATGGGGCCAATAGAGTCATTAATTTCTATTTCAGTTTGAATGACTCAGGTTGATTCAGCTAGAATGGAGTAAAAATTAAGGAATTGTTGAATATGTTGTTCAGAAGTTTTTCAGTGTTTCTGTTTTGCTGTTGAATGTAAAATTAAAGCTAAAAAAAGTTCAGTTTGTGTGCAGAGGATTTCCCTGCGCTGAAGCCTGGGATAGTGGGTTACTGTTGAGGCAGCCTGCATTGTAAGTGGAGGAGTTAAATCATCCAATCATTTCCCAACACTGTGTTTTTAATTCGCCATAGAGGATTTGGAAATTTGTCTCTGAAAGCCGCAGATTAAAGGAGAGAAGGCAAAGTTTGTTCTCTGCCTATTCATCAAATTCAGTGAAGCTCCATTAATGGCTGACATCTGTATTTCTCTCCCTGGAACAGATTGTCTTTTGGATTTTTTTCCTCAAATAAAACTTTTAAAAGTTGCTCTTCAAGGTACAGATGGTACTCTGACACAGTCTTAAGTATCAACCCAAGCTGGGGAGGATTCACACGACTGAAAGTAGCTGACTTGTGTGGCTAAAATTAATCTGAGGGCTGATTTGGAATGTAGCTCTCGGACGGTAAGGCGTGGAGAAGACGACCCTCGCATGGCGAGAGATCTTCACAAAGGTCTGCTTGCTGAAGGAACCTTGGCTTTGCTCTTTTAAAAACCTGGACAGTAAATTTAACATCTAAGAGGCAATCAAAACAGGAGTTTGGTTACTATTGATAGAAAAGTAATGTATTAATCATTTCAGAGGATTTGTGTTTATAACCTCCACCTCCAATTTCTCATAAGTATTTTCTTTTTCTAAAGAGACAAATTTCTTCTACCGCTTCATTACCTACTGTACGTAATGTTAGTTTTTAAGATGCAAAGTATCTTTGAAAGCAAAACTTTAAAACTCTGCCATACATATGTATTAAATCACAATAAAATAAAAGCAGAGGAATCAGATGCTGTGACTAAAGTTGTGATTGTGCTTTTAGGAGTTCACCAGATGGTTGGAGGTTGAAACCCCGTACTGAGAGGAATCAACACACAGCCAAAAAGTCCTGATTTACTTTTGTGCATAAACAAGGTGCCACCAGAAAATTAATGTCTGAAAAATTTTAAGAGCTCAGTTACACTTTACCTGAAAAATTCACTCTTTGGCAGGATGAGAGGTAATGAAATACGAGAAGCAGCATCTTAATATTACACCTAACTTTTGCCTAGCATGAGGCTATGAGGCTTCTTTTATGAAAAGTGGACAAAGATCTTCTGTCAGTAAATTAGACAAGAAAACTAATTCATACTAAACAGCTTATAATGATATAAAAACTGGGAAACAATCATAATCTGCATCTTACTTGTTCAACACAAAGAGTAGTTTTTTAATGTTTAAGTCTGAACGGTACCATAACTAACAAAGGTTTTGAACTCAGACTCTTTATATGAGTACTGTCACTGCAGGTAAATATTCATATTATTATTTTTTTATATATATTTCAGCACAACGTGTTAATTTTCCTACTAAGGTTTCTCACATTTTCCTAGAAACCTGGGTTAGAAATAAAAATCAAACTAAAAGATGACTGAGTGGATGATTCTTCTCTTTACTGCATCTCAGATTCATCTTGTGTATCAATCAATCAATCAAATTTTATTTGTATAGCACATTTCAGCAGCAAGGCATTTCAAAGTGCTTTACATAATTAACATAAGAACAGCATGTGACATTCAATAAACAGTGAGAAAGAGAGAGATTTTAAGAAAAAGAAACAGTGTGAAAGAGAAATAAAAAGAAATTAAAGCAAAGATAAAGAGATTAAAATAAAAAGTAAAAATAAAAAAATAAAAACATTATCCACATGACGACTTGCCGTTTTGGGGTCTCCTCGAAAATAAGAGGCTCTACAAGAATTTCCTTCTGTAGGACTTTTGTCAAACCGCCATTTGACAAGTCCTCAAACCTTTATGGCTCTCCCTACTTCTGAAAAATATGATTATTATTTCTTTACTTTTCACAATAGTCTGAATTTGCTGTCCTTATTAATAAAAATCCAAAAATCTATGGGACATGCCTTTTTAGTGCAGTTTTCTACTCCTAAATGTCATATCTGTAATTGTTGAATGTTGCACAGGTTCAGATTCAGCCACTTGCAGATGCATGAGTTTGACTTTTGACTGGAAAATGAACAGTCATCAGCCAGCTGGCAGAACAGGTGACAGCCATCAGACGGCTTGGATCACAGATTGTTTGGTTGTATCTAGAAACTCTACAGGGACTGCAGGGGACAGATCAACATTTATTATTGCATCAATTGTTTCCACTGAGGAGGACTGATGCAACAAAACAGGGGGCAACATTTAATGTTACTTTCTATTAAATTCTTTAGTGAAAGAAATCAAAACAGGTCTACGCTGGTTTATGAAGTATAATAAAAAATAAAACCAAAATCGAAGTTACAAAGTTTGTTAGATTTTGATTTTCATAGAAGCTGTGGGTGCATTCAAGGTTCTATTTTGTTGTTGTTGTTTGTTTTTTTAACAATTTACATCAGTCTTAATAAAGCCAGTTTATAAAAATATATATTAATTTTTCCTTTATTGACAGTGATCTATAAAATGTTTCTCTGTGCATGAGCTTGTGATTCATTAAAAGAGGACTATGATGTAGTTGGGCACTAACTCAGCAGTCATATTGAATTTCACGACTGTGCTTCCTCAGAGAATAGGAGTAAATTGGTATTATTAAAAGTTTGGGTAACACTTTATTTGAAGGGAGGTGAATAAGACTGACATGACACTGTCATAAACATGACATAACACCTGTCATGTAAGCCTTCATGAATATTTATGACTGTTGTCAAAGTCTCATTCGGTAAATTATGACACTTTTAATACAAAGTTGACATTATTCAAAATGTCTTTGTTATGACAACTTGACATTAACCAAGAAATCATTACTGTTTAAACTTTACCTTTAATAACATAAAGTTACCTCATTTTTAAAGTGCAATCAGTAATACTTTTATAACAAATTTATATCAGTAATGATTTCTTGGTTAATGTCAAGTTGTCATAACAAAGACATTTTGAATAATGTCAACTTTGTATTAAAAGTCATAATTTACCGAATGACGCTTTATGACAACAGTCATAAATATTCATGAAGGTTTATTCATGTTCATGACAGGTGTTTATGAAAGTGTCATGTCAGTCTTATTCACCCCACTTCAAATAAAGTGTTACCAAAGTTTGTTCTCTGGTTTCTCTGTGTTCCATCACATAAAGTTCAGAGGTCAACATTTGGGGAAAGACATAAACTGTTATAAATACAGATTCCTATTTTAGTTCATGATTTATTGTTTCATAGCTGAAACATTTTTTTTTCAAGGCTGGAAATACACATGATTCTGTTTCTATCATGGTGAAAATGTTGGAGACCGTTCAGGTCAGATACAATCACAACGAAAAGGGACTTTGTTCGTTTGTGCGTTTTAAAAGCAAATCAAAACCACTTGTTCATGGTGAAAGTAAATCAGTTGAGTTGTTCTCCACATTGCCTCCTGAGCTGCATCCCCTCCTCTCCTTCTTATCCTTTAAATCTCCTCCATCTTCCTCGACCTGAGGTGTGATCCAGAGTTTGTGTCCTTGGCTTTACGCATTAGAGCCACTCAGTGGTGATGTGAAGCCAGCAGAGCTCGTGAGCCGCACAGGAACAAACTAAAAGGTTTTATCAGGCGGTCTGATTCCATCATCCTTATGTCTGTTGCTGGATGCTTGCTCGTTTAGGAGGCCTGAAACTAACGTCCTGATTGGTTTTAGATAAAGGAATTCATGACGTTGTGAATTTAACTTTCCACATCATTCTTAAAAAACAGTTATCAGTTTATGACTTCATAAACCGATAATCCAAAAAAGGTTGCCTCATGTGTGGCTGATTATCAGATTGTTTTTGGACGTTAACTTATTATGTTTGGCTTGGCTGACAATTTTATTTCAATAAAAGAGATAAACCTGATGTGGTTAAAGTACAATTCTAGGTGTTCTCTAATAAAGTCTGTGACTTTGAGAAAAGGAGAGCGTAATGTTATAACAATGTTTCAGGATGACCAAGCCCTGAGTTGTGAGCAGAACTGTTCATTTTCCTTGGTATCCATTGTTTGGTATGTCTGATCTTTTGCTGTGGTTTGTCCTTGAACTTGATCTAGTGATATTACACAAACAAATGCAACAGAGTATTTCATATTTTTGTTTCTTTTTTACCACCACACTTTGTGGAAAGTTTCTTTCCTTTCAAATAAGCTTTAAAATTATTACTTCTGGGAATTTGCAAGCCTCAATTAGATCAGGATGAACATTCTAAATTCAAATTGATTTAGTTTTACCTGTTTAGTCATTAATTCTCACTGTAGTAACAGGCAACGGAGGGAAACCCAGAGATCCCAACTGCTTCTTCCAGTGAGTTTAGGGTCGGGACTGGTGTGATGCATTCAGGAAACTTTGGAAAAGAGACATCCAGGAGGCGTCAACACAAAGGAGCAGCAGCTTTATCTAGAATTTCCCTGGATGGTGAAGTTCCTCACTTTATCTGTTTCATCTGACAGAGAAAATTCAATTCAGCATCACTTATATCTTTTGATTTTTTAAATGTTATCCATGTCTCATGACATGAACCAAAGCATGTAGAAGCAGCATTCAGTTGTTATGGTCCACAAATCTGGAACAAAAACTGCAAAGATGCTGAAACACTGAGTTTATTCAAATCAAAGCTAACAACCTTCCTGTTTAGAGTCTCCTTTCATTTCTAGTAACTGGAACAATGATCAAAATATTTTACATGCATTTGCATGATGATTTTAATAATGGAATCTGAAAAATGCTATGTATTTTTACTTGTTTCACCATTGGTTATTACATTATGTTTTATGATGAAAAACACTTTGAAAGGCCTTGCTAGTTAAATTTTCTGTACAGATAGACTTGATTTGATTTGACTTTACTCCGCATTAGAGGTAGAACATGGAATCATCCTTTTGCCGTTATTTGGTATTAGAAATCCTTTTAATTTATGCAAATGATCCTCTCTCTTTAATAAACCTTATTCTGTTACATGGCCTGAGAGGATTTTACTCCTTTGTCATAGTTGGGAAAACTCTGGACCAAAAATAAAGACATTGGCCACTCAAACTCTGATGTCTCATGCTGTGTTTGTCTTGTTTAAAATTCTTATGTAGGATGAATCCTTTGCTTCTTGTTGGTGTGACAGTCGCCCTGGTTTGTGTTAGCAGATATGTTTTGGGTGGGCCTGCTTCTGTATGAGTGTTTGTCAATGATAAATAAGGGATTGCTCCTTTCAGTCCTCTCCACATTCTGCTATTCTTAGTTGCTATGTGGTGAGCGAAGGGTTTAATGTTACAAGGACTTTGCTCTGTGTGTCTCATATGTTTCACTTACGCAGGACATCAGTCTGTGGCTAATCACCTTTCAGATGTTTTAAGGTGAAACTTATCTTAACTGTTTGGTTTAATGATTGGAAATGCATGTATATTTATTTTATTTAACATTTGTAAGCATAGGCTTAAAAGTTTAAGAAAATGCACTGAACTGTTTTCCTTTCTATCCTCACAGTGCCCTCGAATCCAGGGGTGTGCAGTGGTGTGTATGAGTGACTGTGAGTGTATGTGAGCCATGTCGGACCCAAGGAACATCGATGAGGATGCCATCCTCAAAGGCCTCAGTGCTAAAGAGCTGGAGCAGCTGGAGTATGAACTGCAGGAGATGGACCCTGAGGTATGGAGTGACAGTAAAACCTGCCAAGCGGATTGATGGTCTCATTCAAACCTGGTGTGGGTTTTTCTTAAATCGGGTCATCCGTATATTCATAGTTCTATTGAATTTTGACGTTATCCTTTAATTTTTTCCTTCTGATAACTCCAACATGCAACAAAATTTACAAACCCGATTTAATATTCTGTGTGTAAGCTGTGCTAAATGCTAATTTATCAGAATTTTATGCAAAAAATACAATGGCGAGCTCAATTCAAATTCAAATTAAAAAAATAAATGTTGTTGAAGCTCATTTAATTAAAGAGTTATTGTAAATGGTGAAGGATGTGGACAGGAAAGGTCTCCTGTAGTAGTCTGTATTAAAACAAATTTGAAGAAGCCTCAGACTGAAGAAACTTGACAGCCTCATGAAGAGGATGCTCAGGGTTGTCCATATTTTTTATTGATTTCATGTAAAATCTTTCTTTGCACCATCACAAAGATTGAAATGATGCCTAGCATCAGGGCATTGTTTTGCTTTTGAAGCACCTTGCTAGTGTGTTAATTCCCTTTGAACCATTTCAGATTTTAACAAATGTTAATGTGTGCTCTGGGTTTTTGTGTGATAGACAAAAACGGTACCTGAAATAAAAACATCCCAGCAGGATGATATTGCATAAAAAATCTCTATTTTTTTATTATTGTGATGGTGTTTTTGGGGTTATGTACAGTGTTTTCTTCCATAAAGCACTTTGCACCTAGGAATCCAAATTGTCAACCTGTCTGCTGGAGCACCTACATGACATTTGGCAAGCTACATTAAAAGTCTCCACTATGTTCCTTCTGCCTGCTGTGTTATTTGGTGTTCATGATTCTGATTGTTCACTAATGTTCTTTAGCAAACCTCTGGAGGCTTCGCAGAACATATTCCTGAATCTTTGAGATGTTTCATTTGGACATTGTTTTGTTTTGATCTTGTATTCTCCCAGAATGCCATGCTTCCAGCTGGCATGCGGCAACGAGACCAGACCAAGAAGAGCCCGACGGGGCCGTTTGACCGTGAAGCCCTGCTGCAGCACCTGGAGAAGGAGGCTCTGGAGCACCCCGACAGGGAGGACCTGGTGCCCTTCACTGGGAAAAAGAAAGGTCAGGGAAAGCAGTTTCTCTTAACTCTTTGAAATGAAAACGCAATTTGTGTCATTTAGATCTGTATTTTGGAAAACAAAACACAACTAAGGGAGTTCTTCACCTCTAGTTTGTGCATTTCAAAAGGCTTTTTCCTTCTCCTTCCAGCAGCTCTACAGTGTTGCAGTCTGTGATGCACCGCTGCTCCAAAGTTCAGTGCTCTTGGTTTCAGATCTGTTTGGGATTTTGCAGCCGACTGACTTTTGAGGCCACATTCATTAAGCAGCTGCAGTCCAGCATATTTAGACCTAAAAGATCTGCAAGAGTGTATGCTTCAGTTGAAGTTTATTAGATTTATTAAATAGAAACTAGGAATACAACAAATACTTTTGTATTGCCAGGTGCTGTTGTGTAGATTTATTCACATAAGAAAAATGAGAAAGTAGTGCTTCATAGCGCTTAAACACTTTTATGAGAACTATCATCTGTCAAACCAGAGAAAGAAATCTGCAGAACATAATTTAATATTAGATTGCTTTGGATACTGCAGTTATGCTGTTTGATTTTCTTTTTGTCTGGACTCCAGGAAAGACATTTGTGCCTAAGAAGCCAAAGGAGATTCCCATGCATGAGCAGGTGATGCTGGAGCCAGAGCTGGAAGAAGCTCTGAAAAACGCCACAGATGCAGAAATGTGCGACATTGCAGGTTAGAAAACCTTCACAGCGCTGATCAAACACTTAAGATTAACTAAATATGTTCCTTTGACTCAAAACTGTCTGTGCCTAAGATCATAAATGGTTTTATAGGATATCATTTTAGTTGCTATTTTGCAGCAAAAAATCTAAAAAAAAAAAAAAAAAGTTTATTTTGCTCTGCCATATTTTCCCCATTCAGTTTCCCACCAACAGCTGCTATCTAACCCATAATAATGGCCCACAATGCATAGTGTGATCTCATTGTTTTCACAACGGCCGCTGTGACCCACATAGTTCAATCATGCAGGGCTGTTGTCTCTGCTGTTAGCTTCAAATTGTTTCCCTCAACACTAAGATGTCAAAGTTGTCCCGAGTTAACAGATGCTGCCAGAAATGCAGCAAGCTCCAATTCCTCGAGCTCAGCAAACACTAAAATAAATAAGCCTGGCTGCAGGCCACTGAAGAAAGGGTGGAGAGGATGTAGGGATGGTGAGAGCAAAGATACTGTATCTGCCCCAAGCAGACATGTGGGAAGGCTCTGTGTTGAGTGATAAAGCCACAGTTTTCCATGTTTCCTGAAGGTCGGAATCCTTAAACTTCAGTTTAGGATCCAGAATGTGGCGCGCTTCGCTGCTTCAAAGTAATGGCTGGTAATTGGAGAAGTTGGGTCTGTCTGCAGTGGATGAAACTGAATCATTAAGAGAGTCAACTTTATTGAGAGTGACAAAGCAGGCTGTCAGGAGAGTCACACTCTCCTGACAGTCCGGTCAGACAAGCAGAACGAGGAAGTGTTTGTCCAGCAACTGCGTATCTGACCCTGGACAGCATCCAGATCAGGATTAAATCTCAGTTAGCCCCTGTCATGTTTTGTGTGGGCAAACACATTAAAGCATTTATAAAACATCCAATCTGAGCTCAGATAGCACCAGGCAGGTTAAGCAGAAAAGTTGGATTTAAAATTTAGTCCTGATTTTGACAAACACGTTTAATCTGAGTTTAAATATTTTAGTTCAATAGTCTACTTTGAGTGGTAAAGCTACCATGGGTTATTGTCAGGGCCAAACTGGATGACGTCCAGGTGTTAATGGCCAGAAACACCTCTATCTCACTCCCAGAAATCCCTGCCCCCTTAACTAGCAGCTGTCCCCCCTGGCTTCTCTTTTCTCTCAAGGCCCTTCCCATGGTTCCCCTCTCCGGGTCAGGAGGGGAGGTGGGTGCTGTCACAGCAGTTGGCTTCTACATCAGATGGGTGCTGGCAGTTTACAA
>NW_015112943.1:163009-166791 GCF_001443285.1 Poecilia latipinna | reverse complement strand
GGGTTATTGTCAGGGCCAAACTGGATGACGTCCAGGTGTTAATGGCCAGAAACACCTCTATCTCACTCCCAGAAATCCCTGCCCCCTTAACTAGCAGCTGTCCCCCCTGGCTTCTCTTTTCTCTCAAGGCCCTTCCCATGGTTCCCCTCTCCGGGTCAGGAGGGGAGGTGGGTGCTGTCACAGCAGTTGGCTTCTACATCAGATGGGTGCTGGCAGTTTACAAGACCAAGCAAAAAAACAAAAAAAAACAAAAAAAAAAACAGTCTGCCTCCTGCTGGTGACAAACTGTAATAGCAGCAAAGAAACAGCAAAGTCCGGGTAAAATACGTTTACTTTCATTTCACCTTTAAGTAAATTATGGATCCTTAAGTACTGATCTATAAAACGTTTTATTTTGAAAAATACTGTTGCCAGGTACATGATTCAATTGATTTCAGCTTATTTATATGGTGCTTATTCACAAGGAATATAAATATCAAATATAAACACTAAGTCATTATTGAAATTGTGGTACTACATCTTGCATGGTTTTAAACTGAATATCAGCAAAAATATGGTACTTCTCACCTAATGACTACAGTTGTTTGGATGTTGTTTAGAGGATTTAATAGCCTCATCAATTATTGTTACTAACTACAAAAGTAGGTCAAACTTCTTAAAGAAGTTTGTGTTTATTTCACAAACACAAACTTTAAAGAAGTTTGTGTTTATTTCACAAACACAAACTTTAAAGAAGTTTGTGTTTATTTCACAAACACAAACTCACTGGGAAAACTGAGCCTTTGATTCCAAAGCAAAAGGTGTGAGAAAATGAGAAAATTGTTTGTTTTGTTTCATGTTTCTTTTTAAAATCTAAAAATACAGTTTAAACTGAAAAATACTTAAAGATCAGTTTTAGAACCAATGTTTCTGAGAACTGTTTTATATCTTTAGATTAGAAATATCTTTGTTGTCCCACAGTGGAGAAATTTAGTAACAGCAAAGTAAATGTAAATAGAGGCATCCATATTCAAACTAAGATGAACAAAAGTCTAAAAACAGAAAAATAATAATAAAATGGTGTAAAATAAGGCCAAATTTACAAAAAATATGTCTATATATTTCTTGCTAAGAAGTATATGCTAACTAATAACATCCTCTTTGAAATATTCATTTTAAATATCATCACAGGCAGATTGTTTTTAATTCTTTTTCTTCAATTTATTTTATGTATGAATGTGGCTTACAATTTTCTTTTGTACTGTCATTTATCTTTTAGCATATGATTTAACAAATCCTGTCAAATGTGAATTTAACATCCATCCATCCTTGCAAAACTCTGATAGGACATCCAGGTCCCTACTAAACTCAGTAGAAATAAAACAATATTTTTTTGCTTTCAAAAAACATGCAAAGAAGCTTACATTTCATTATGACACGCACAGAATCCAGAAGTCTTTAGGTTTTAAATCCAAAAGAACAACAGAAGGAAATAAAAATCTGGCTTACCAGCAAACCAGTGTGTAAAAACTTATCTTCGGACACAGTAGCAGCACAGATTTAAAAATGAAAATGGACTGTAAAGCAGGCTGTGGCATGTATATCTCAGCAGTGACCATGACACAGATGTGTAGTGATAGTTTTCCTCTCCTTGCAGCCATCCTTGGAATGTACACTCTGATGAGCAACAAGCAGTACTACGATGCTCTGGGCACCACAGGCACAATCGCCAACACAGAGGGCATCAACAGTGAGTGACACTCATTCTAGAAATGCAGATTAGTTCAATAGTGCTGTATAATCAAGATTCATTTCACTCTGCATCTCTTTAGCCTCACTTGTGTCTTCCTGTCGCATCCAGGTGTTGTGAAACCAGATCCATTCAAGAGCTTCCCTGAAGAACCTCCAAACCCCACCAATGTGGAGGAGACCCTCGAGAGAATCCTCAACAATGACAGCTCTCTGACTGAGGTCAACCTGAACAACATCAAGGTAGTTTCAGGCGTGCATTACAGCAAGAATAGCAAAAATCTGCTACTTAGTTCATTTTTTGCTTCATCCCCCCAAAAAAAAAATGTTTTTTGCCAAACATTTGTCATGTCACCAAGTGCCACAACACACTAGTTTAAGTAATTTAAAGCTGGCTCAAATAAAGACTACTGATTTAACCTTTTGACCTGTAGGACATTCCCATCCCAACACTAAAGGAGGTCTTTGACGCAATGAAGGAGAACTCCCATGTAGAGGTTCTAAGCATTGCTGCAACTCGTAGCAATGACCCTGTGGCTTATGTGAGTACATTGGTGTTTTTATTAACAGTAACAGCAAAAAAAAAAAAAAAAAGTTTAAGACTTTGGTGTTATGACTTCATTTATTTTTTTATAAATTAGATATATTTCTTACTATGTACTTTACGCAGTTCTGCGGTGTTAAATAAATAAAATTAAAATATTTCCCTATTCAAAAATCAGCATCCTTTAAGTGTTTGTCGTAAGGTTTTTGTCTGTCAAACAAAAAATATAATGTAAACGTAGAGCATGTGATCATATTATGTGTGTTGTTGTTTCCAGGCATGTGCTGAGATGCTACAGGAGAACACCAGCTTGCAGAGTCTTAACATTGAGTCCAATTTTATTACTTCAGATGGCATGATGGCCATCATTAAAGCCATGGCCAACAATGCCACACTGGTGGAGCTCAAGATTGACAACCAGGTAGGAAACACATGTGGCCATTTTTTCAAGCAATGCATTTAGTCAGTCTAACTAGTATCATTAAAAAAAACAGCAAAAGATGAATCCATTCCCGTTCTTCTATGCAGAGGCAGAAGCTGGGAGACACAGTCGAGATGGAGATTGCCTCCATGTTGGAAAACAACTCCAGCATTCTTAAGTTTGGCTATCATTTCAACCAGCAGGGACCCCGCGCCAGAGCCGCCATGGCCATTACAAGAAACAATGACATGAGTGAGTACTGCCCCGTCTGCTCAGAACAGAACAACATGAATTGTTGGGGTTTTGCTTTGGTAATCAAAAATAGATCACAGGCAAACAGGAACACTTGAAAGTGGCTTACATACACATCCTGGTCCTGCATGTCTGGAAAAATAATTTTTGGCTTTTAATAATGTATTTGAACCATTATTTGGGATGATCATACAACAAACAATTTCACTTAATATATTTTTATTGGATTAGTTTATGCCCTTTAATATATCTCATTTATGATCCATTTGGGATCTTTGTCCTGTCAGAACATTAGCCATGTAGCTGCTGTTTGAACTGAAGTTGGAAGTCATTTCTTATTCCGTTCATCTTGTGCAATGAACCAACAGCTCTGGTACTGAAACAGATTAAAGCTCCATCTTGTTCAAAAGCTCCTCCAAACATCTAATTTGAACATGAAACTGGTATTTCTGTCATTTTCAGTTTACAGTAGCTTGAGCTTTGGCGTTTCCTGAATGTTTTAATTAATTTTCTCTCAACTGACGTACCAGACAAATAAAGCTGAGGCAAAATCAGCTAACATTACAATTCCAAATACATCAAAACTGGTTTTGAAATGAATAAAGTAGTCTAACATTTAGGCTTCTGTCCCTGACCTTAAACCTAAAAAAAGTAAATGCTGAGTCTGATCAAATAACCACCTAGAGTAAATCCAGAAGGTTTTTGTTGTTATGGAACTTGTAAAGGGACATTTACAAATGTTTGTATATATTTCAGCTTCTATATGTCCTTTTGGCTATGCAAATGTAAAAAAAAAAAAAAAAAAAAAAAAAAAAAAAAAAAAAAAAAAAAAAAAAA
>NW_015112943.1:126044-159880 GCF_001443285.1 Poecilia latipinna | reverse complement strand
AAGGGACTTTTTNAAAATTTTTTTATATTNTTACCCTTTTATTTTTTTTTTTTATTTTAAAAATAAAAAAAAAAAAAAAAAAAAAAAAAAAAAAAAAAAAAAAAAACTAACAAAAACTCTGTAACACAATCATACTTGTTGTATATTCATTTCGTTCTAATTAATTTAAATTAGTGAACAGAAGACAAAAAAAATCTAATAGAAATAATGATTTTGATTAAACTTTTTGTCAGAACTACATTTCCCATTTTGAAAAGAAAATCGCTTTTGTTGGAGCAACTGCAACAGAGTGAAAATGTGACTAAGATCTCTTTGCTTTACAGTTCGCCAACAGAGACTGAGATGAAGCAAACAGGAGAAACACTTAAGTCCTTCAGAGCCTGAAAAGACTCTGATGTCTGATGACAGCGATGTGACAGCTTTCTCTATCAAGGGTGTGAAAGAGATTAACCAATCATCCCAAATTAATCTGAACCATGTCCAACCTCCCTGCTTAACCATTTCATTTCATTTACTGCTGAATTCATTATAAAATGATGTGATCAAATGTGCTGTGTCTTTTTTGAGATTTAATTTGTTCATCACCAACATCATCATCACAGAAATTTATTTGATTCATGGAAACTTTTTCACTTTTGTGGTGCTAAATCTTTTGTGAGGAGGGAAACTGTAAATATTTTCAATAAAAAAAATATCTATTGGACTATTTTTTTCTAGATCTCTGGCAAGTTTAATTTTGTTTCTTCTACATACTTTTGCACATATGGAAATTATGGTGAATCTATTTCTATGAGTCACAAAATGTTTCTTAGGATCACATTCTCTGAATGGCAAAAATATATAACTTCAAAATATTACTGAAATTTAAGAACAAATTAATCACATCAAATTATTTGAATTTTTCCCTGATCCACTGACTTTTCCCAAACACCAGAGCTTTTTATACCCTGTGCCCTCCCTTTCTTGACCCTGATGCAAAACAGAAATTAGCCCGCTGAGCTTGGGCTACATTGTTCCAAATATAAGAACCGACTTTAAGAGAGCTGCACTTTTGTGAATCCAGCCGTCTACAAACAGAAGCAGCTGCTAACCTGAGGATTTCAACCACTTCAGATCCTTATGCCAACTACTTTTTTTATTTCTTTAAAACATTTTTTGTTTGTCTTTGTACAAATGAGACCAGGCGTCACATCTGGCTTGTTATGATTTTGACACAGTATTGTTGTGAGTAGCATGCTCCTCATGGAAACCTATACAAGTATTTCTGGAAATGATTAAACTTAAAGTTTTACTGATCCTAATAAATTTTCATTTCTGTGTTAATAAAGACGATTATTGGGGAAGAAAATGAACAGTGAATCAAACTAAGACATATTGACCCCAATGAAACAAAATGTAATTCAAATGTATTAAACTAATCAAATTTAGCTCTAAAAATCATGCAGACAACAGAATTAGGTATTAGAGAATTAACATTTAGAAAATAATCTAAATACTAAGTGTGAAAGTGGAAATGTCTACAACTCGGATCTCAAACTTTGAAAACAGACATGATAACGGCTGGGTGAAATACTAGAATGGTTTAGCATAGATTACACTTACAATATGACAATTGAGTAGATTTAAAGTTCTTTGAGCAATTAAATTTGATCATTTTGCTCCTGAACTCTTAAGTTATCCATTGTCGATTCCTGTATGGATCCAGCAAGTTTACATTTTTAAGCTAATTCACAATCATTTGACTTTATGCATGTGCTTGTTGAATGCCATTTTAGTAGAAGTAATAGTATTACTATTCAATAATGTTCAGCAAGTGAAGTAGAAATAACTTTTGTGCATTTGGAAAGCCACAGAGTTAAACAGAGGAAGAAAAATGCTGCATATTCTGTAGTTTTTAAACCATGAAAATGCTTGAAGGGTCAGTGACAGAACGGCTGTTATTGCTAAACAGAACTGACATTCTTAATGCACGGGTGGACTTGTGACTTGAAACCTGTTAGGAAGAAGCCTAAAATGCATACCTGATATATTGCTGTAAACACCCAAAGTAAAAGTAGATGAGAGTAATATGTATTAAAGAAACATAATAGAAATGTTAAAAGTTATTTGGAATTTATCTTGCGCAAACATTTGCAACACTGTTTTCTTCCCGTTTCTTGTGACTTTATTTCACACCAGCAGGTTACGGCCCACAAAACATGTCTGTTGACATGCAGGCGGTGCTGGTGAGTTGCAACAACTTGTCAAGCAAGACACTGCAGTCATAAAGGTTCAAAAGGAAAACAAAGACAACATAGTTGCTTAAACAGCCCACTACAGCGGATCTGAAAAAAGGACGTTAAAGAATCAGAAAACAAAAGCAAAACACTCTGATGGAAGACCAGAAAATTGTTTCGTTAGTTTCATAATGTCCTCACTGATGGGAATTGAGTTCTTCAAAACAGAATTGTTGCTCAAGCGTACCACTGTGGTACAATAAGGGGCATCTCACAGCTCTTTGTTGTGACACTAGCTTGTAGATAAGGGAACAAGAGGTGCAGGTTCTTCCTCATCTGAGTCAAACTCCACATTCTCATCTTTGACCCACTGGCCGTTACGATCTTGCACCCACCCATCACTTAAAAGAGAAAAAAACAAAAAAAACAAACAACACATTATGAAATAAATGACAATCACTCTGCTGCTTTGCTTTGGTTCCAACAATTAGAGGAAATAAGAAAAAAATGTTTTTAACCTTTTCAGTTTGAGATAGTGCTCCATTTCCCTTCTCCTCTGTGCTGTTAGAGGTTCTGCAACTTGTGTTAATGCAGCCTGGTCTTCTGTTTTGACTAATAATGATGATGATTCATCATGAAAAAAAAAAGAAAGAAAAATGAATAACTTCAGAAATGAAACAAAATTAGCACATTAATTTCCAGTGAGAGACTTTACCTGCAATAGAGTCATGATGGTTGCTTGCTGATATTTCTGAAACTTCAGTTTTACAGGATGCAGATGGAGATTTGCAGTGTAGGTTTCCACTGGGACCTGAGCCAGTACTCATAGATCTTCTTTCAGGTTTTGTACTTGGAAAGAATGACATAAGCTATAGTTTAAATTGAGCTATTCTTTGTGAGAATAAAATAAAAGGAGACTGCACATCACACAGACACACCTGGTTTTTCTGTGGCAGCTGTTATACGGGACAGTCTTTAGTAAAGCATGATGGGTGAGCTTCTGTGTTTGTACCAGTAAAGGGGCTGAACTGGAGGGTTCCTGAAAGTACAACAGAACTCTTTTTATTAAATTACATTCTCTCTCAAATGCTGCTATGAGCTCACTGAAGCAACTATTCTGGTAAATAATCTGCTGGCATGCAACATTCAGGCATCAAACTGCTTTAAAATGTATGGCAGGGTTCAATTTGTCAGAGTCAGAAGACATTCCCAGTGATACCACGTAACACATTTCACACAAAACAACATGATTTAAAAGTGTTAGTCAAAGACAGCTCATTGAGTTCATGATGTTTTTGATGATGATTCATTTGCCCTCTGGTAAATCTGACTACTGCCTACAGATTTCCCACACATCTTCATATGTCCCACGGTAATTATATTCAAAATTAATTCCCTGGAGTTTAACTGCTAAGCCTAGAGTAAATAACATAAATAAAATGCTTTGCATATTCTTATGATTATTTTAACAATGTGACACAATTTATAGTTGCATGTTTTTTTCAGCAACAGTAGGTATGCTTGTCATTCAAAAACAACAACAGCATGTGAAACTGAGAAAAATGCTATAAAAATGTCATAGTTTCAAAGTTAAGTTTTAGAGCTCTAATCTTTTTGGAAAACTTAAATTGTTGCATTCAGGTAGATTATGTATCCTTCACAAACTGTTAAAGAGCATTCACAAGAATCATTAACCCAAAGTCCCCATTTAACCCTATGTCTGTTAAAGGAGGACCCAAACAGCATTAAGTCAAAATGCTATGCCTGAGTGGTGAACACAGAACAGAGTGAACATGGAGAAAACCACCAACCTGTTGTCTTTCTTCAGACTGGATATAGTTTTCATGTTGTCTTTTCGATATTTCATTCTTCAGCTTTGCTTTCTTGCCGTAGAATGCTTTCAATCCTGAAAATGCACCAGGAAAACAAATACAGCTTTCTAACTAATCAATATAATGAATTACAATAACATTGACATTTACTATTCATTATATCGGTATAAATAAAATGAAAAAAAAGCTATTCATTAAGACTAGCTTTAATAAACTGATTTCTGATTAAATAAGTTGAAATTTATCTTGACTATCACTGACTATCAAAATATCATACGAAGGTATTTTTCATTTATCAACAATGTAATAGAGACTCAGTTAAATGTTTATTTAATCATAATGTTGGACTTGTTTCTGGTGAGAGCTTGATACTGACTGTTTAAAACCTTTATGGGCAAAATTTCTAGGTGTCAAAGGAATCCATTTCTTGATGGCTGACTGGCTCATGTAAAGTACCAATAGGATCATTGATATAAAAGAAGGACTGCACATTTTCTTTTTGCAATATAAACATAGAGCATATTGCACATTTTTGCTGTCCTAAGGTTTTGGACGATGGGAATTAAAAACGTTAGGAAATGTATATTATTTTTATTATCCCACAGCATAAAAACTTGACAAGTTAATATGCTGATCATAAAATAAATAAATAAAAAAAAATCTCAAATCCGTTTTCGAAAAGGAGTGAAAACATTGCTCCCTAAAGTGAATTTTTGTTTGGGAATCCTCACCTTCTAGATGCTTCTTTCCTTGCCTGTGAACTGTCAGCATGTCTACCGTATCAAACACGGGACGGTAGGAGCATACAAGACAAGTGTATCTAGAAATCAAACAGACAGCTGTTACTTTACCAATTTGAATCCACTAGATTTTAGTTACAAACGCGTTTTAAGGCATAACTTACCTTCCATTTTTCATAAGAGCCGCTTCATCTTCCGGAATAAAATTAGACAAAAGGTCTGCCACACGACGTTTCTGGAAAACGTTTTAATAAATTTGGATATCAACAAATATTTTAAGCTGCTCGTCATACAACCAATACACTGTGGTTAGTAGAAGGATGCTAACTTTAACATTTAACGTCAGTTACATTATAATCTTACCACAGGGAAAATCGTGTTAAATGAGCTGTTACCTTCAGAATATTGAGCTGACTTTTATCATCTCCTTCTCTTTTAAACGACATTATAAATAGAGCAATAATCTAAAAACAGGTTTCAAAACAGATTAGCTAATAAGCTACTTCCGATAGCCGTGATGCGTTCGCAAACAAATTGTCAAATGGGTAAAAATCTAGTAACATTTGAGTAACGTTTACTAACATTTGAGTAACTTTTAATTACAACACATTAATATATTAAATTACAATAGACAGTTCAGATACAAAAATGCAAATATTATTCAGTGCCTGCTTTTTATTATTATTAGTATGTTTTTAAGCGTGTACGAACTCAAAACAATATTCCAACTGACTTGAATGCAGCGTTTGTGACGAATCATGTGACCAATCACTCAACACGGCAGCCATGGCAACACACAGCTGCTGCCTGCGTGAGATAGATAAATATTGTTTCTTACGGGTTCAGAGCAACTTTTCAAATGTTATATAGGCAGGTAAGCTTTGCATTTAACTAATGTTTTAATATAAACTATATATGGTTGCTAGGTAGATTTAGCAACTTTTGTTCTTTGATATCGTAACAGGTTTTACAAAACAGAAACGGTTTAACGTAGATTAAGTTGGCAGTTTAGCTAACCTGGTTTATTAAACTGCCAGTTTAACATTTGAGCATACGTTCTAGTTGAAAGAAACCCGCTCTCTTATGAGATTACCAAATGTAAAGTTCACTGGGAACTGTATTCTACCTCCATTCTGGCTGCTACCAACCCATATGTTTCTGGAATATGTCCGGGGAGCGACCGTCGTTGCCATTCGGGGGAGGCGGCCTGCTTCGCGGAAGCCGAACAAGATCGTATGGCAGCTTAACTCGCTCTTCGCTTTCTCCGGTTCGCCAGAAACTCATTGAACACACAGTTAAACCAGGGGAGACACTTCAGGGTCTGGCTTTAAAGTATGGCGTGACTGTAAGTATTATATACTGTTAAAACAAGAATGAAACTTTGCCTTCTGTATTTTGGAAAACACAATGCATCACCCAGCACTTTAAAAACCTGTACAGGTGCATTTTATTACCTAACAAAATACCACTGTAAAGTTATGTTTTTCTAAAATACAAACTTTATGGATACGTTTTCCAGCATGACTTGAAACCTGGCTACCCTGTCTTGTAATAATTGTTTGTTTAATAGACATAGTATTACTGATTCTCCAGCAAACTCAAACTGACTTAAACATTACTGAGAATATATGGAGTAATGCAGAGACCTAATAATGCTAATAAGCTGAAAGCTTTTGTAAAAAAAAAAAAAAAAAAAAAGGCCTTAAGTGCATATGCTGGATAAAATATGGATGTGCATTATTTTTTCTGAGAAAATTATTTTTGAATTTTTATTATTTGAACGATTGAATATAAACATTTGACATATTTTATATTTTTATATAATCATAATTATATGAATTTCACTGTTTGAACTGAATTACTGAAATAAATTAATATTCTAATCTATTGTGATGCACCTGTAAGCTTTGATTAAATGTGATAAATATCTTCAAGCCTGACAAAGAAAATATATTTTCCAGGTCGAGCTAATCAAAAGAGCAAACAGACTGTATACCAACGACTCAATATACCTGAAGAAATCCTTGTCAATCCCAGTCCTATCAGACTTGAATGACCACAGCAATGGGGTAGATTCGTCTGAGGAAGACCATAAAGAAGGAAAGGCAAACTGTGATACAGAGGATTATAGAGAACCTGCATCAGACCTTACTCCTGGAGATTTTTTGAAAAGACTGGATAACTCGATCAGCCAGTCTAAGGAGGCTGCAGCCAGAGGATGCAAAGATGCAGAGAAACGGTACTTTTGGTTACCACGTCTTTATACCATAACTGTTTTAAAGTGTCCCCATTTACTCAAAACAAATTTTATTTTAATCTCATCAAAAAGGCACATTTCCATTCACGTACCGTAGAACTACCATTTATTTTGTCAATATTGAACTTTTACATTAATCATAAATTAGCAGATGTTAATTATATATGTTGGCTAAGGTGATGTTGCAATGATTGCGTGTGTGTGGTATCTGGTAATGTGCATTACCAGATACTTTTAACAGTTAGACTTTGAGAATATGTATAAAGTCTTTCCCAAAGTATATATCATTGATTCATTTCAGCTTTTCCTTTCATCTGTTTCTTTTTATCTTTTTTTACAGTGTTGCAGCCCTAGAAGCCGCTTGCTCAAGCACAACTTCAGACTGGCGTCCGTTAACAAGGTCACAGAGTGTTATTTCATCATCAAGATTTCAGCAGCAAGCCCAACTTGTGGCAGTCCCCCTCACTACCACTAAGCTCACCAAGAAGCTGAAAGAAAGGGAAGATGAGATCTTTGAACTGTGACATAATTTTCTTTAATGTCTTTCTGATGATTAAAAAACACTAGAGACACATAGTGAAGGGACTAGACTGCAGGTCAAGACATTAAAGAAAGGTGAAAGATCTCTACTAATAGTGCTGCTTTGTAAAATTTGAAAACCCTTTTACTTAGTCATTAACTAAAATTTGTTGTAGAAATGTTGTAAAAATTGCACATATTTATTTGTGGGAAACTGCAGTTTGTATGAAAAGTATTTTTGTCTGTATCTGTTTGGCTTGTTCCTACAGAGAATAGGGACATGAGGATTTTGTCACATGATGGTTCAGTCATATGTCTGCATATGGAAACGTAGCATTTCCCACTCCTTATCATTTACCCAGGGAATGCAAATACTCATTCACTGTAGCAATAAGAGCACAAACAGGTTGACATTGTATGTTGGTAACACAAAAAAAGAGACAAAACACAGAAATATGTTTTTAGGCTATTTTTAACAGCGTCTTTTATTATTTGCTAGGACTTTGTTTTTCATTTTGTTATTTTATGTGATTCAATGTTTAATAAACTAATATTTAATCCTGCATTACTGGAACATTTACAGTTTTGGTGCTTCTGTGAAATTTTACCTATTACAAAAATGAAAAACTTCACATAGCCAGAAGAGACAGTTCCTTACAAAAGTATGAATACATCTTGAACTTTTTTCACTTTTTATCATGTTTCAAATGCAAACTTATTTTTTTTATCATGATTTTAGGTTATAGGCCAACACAAAGTAGTTCACAAGCTTTCAATAAGAATTTGACAATAAAGCAATATCACAGGGTTTGCATATCTCACTGGCCACTCTTCAATATATCAATTAATACCATTAATACCACAAAGGCAAACCTACAGAGATGTTGCAATACCCCTTAATTGACCATCTGGTTCAGGCGAGCATGCATGTGTGGCAGTATCATTCTGAGGGGATGTTTTTCTCTGACATAAATCGGAGTTGATGGGAAGCAGGATCTAGCTGTGGAAGGAAAAAAAAAAATTCTCCAGCAAAGAAATGTTTATAAAAAGTATTGAGTCAGGGGTCCTGCATACAAATATATGGCATACTTTTCATTTTTTGAAACATTTTGAAAGCAAATCATTCACTTAGTCACTGAGTACAACTTTGTGTGTATCTATAACCAAAGACTTCATGACAAGATTGTTGTAACATTATGATAGGTGAAAAATGTCAGTAGGGGTGAATACTTTCCCATTGTCAATTTTCCAGTTTTATCAAATGTTGTTTGTATAGTCAATGGCAGCAATACAAATAACTGTTCCTGTAATTGTTATGAGGTTATTTCCCTTTTTTACTTGTATGTCCATTTCCATATTTCAGTAAGCAGTGCACTGTTGCTGTAGAATCACAGGTTAACCACCAGATGGCGGTGTTGCAGCACAGTGGCATCTCCATCCATTTTTGTAGGACTCTTCAACTGCTGTTTCATTTTTCTTACACAATTGTACACAGCCCTTAGGTCTCAGTAAAAAAAAAAAAAAAATACAGTCTCAAATATAGAACAACAATATTTTGGACCACTGATAACAGTTTAAATCTGTTGACGTTCAAGTTGTTTTTCATGTGCTTTACTTACACAGGATGTGTTCCCCCGGTGTACATTGTACAATTGAAATATCATTTCCCTGACTTTTGACTTCATCAGATATGTTCTCTAAAAGCTAAGGGGAGCCAGATTTGTTTTCAAACCAGATGTCTTATATTGCCTTTCCTCAGCAACTCAGCAAAAGAGAAATTTTGTCCACCAGTCCAGAGTCTTAAGTGTGTTTCCTGTTCATCTCCCATTGTGTGAAACATGTTCCTCACAGGTCATATCGTCCCATCCTCTACCAGTTTGTCGAGTCCTTTACAGATTTTAGTGAGGTTGGGTCTGAAGGGTCCGTTTGGGTCATATAGTTTGGTCAGGAGCTGAGGGTCGGAGTAATGGTTGAAGACGTGGCTGATGCGATCATGAGATTTCGAGGTGAGGTGGGAGTTGACAAGCTTCAGCAGAAGATCCTTACACTCTGTCAGGTTGTCCGACATCACGGTCTTATCGAAGGTAAAGTCCACCTGCATCAGTCAACAGATACGTTGTTAGAGAACTAACTCTTGTGCACAAACAGTGAAATCTTTCTAACAGTATAACTTCATATTTGAAGTTAATTTCAAATTCAAATTTAGGATCTCATATGGTTGTTCTCAAAAGTATACACATGTCTTTAGAAAGTTTAAGTGCAAGGTTTTTGTTTTATTTAAAGTGAAGCTTTGAGTAATTTCAAGCTTCTTTACACATAATAGAACGTTTATCATGTGCGGTTCAAGTAAAAAACAACTCACTCTTTTAGAGGGACAACCTTTAATACTTTAACAACCTTTTGATTCTTTTACCATTTCACATCTTGACTTAATATTTTCCCACTCTACCTGGCAGAAGTTCTACAAACATATCAGATATCAGACTGTCTATTCACATATTTTTAGTTTCTTCCAAAACTTCAGTATTCCTCTCATGATGCCATTCTATACTCCGCTATCACTATGATCCTGAAAAATATAAAATGTTCATCTTTCTCACAGATTCCTGCAGAATTTTGTGTCAAAAAATCTAATTCCATCTGAGGAAAGTAACCCCAGACAATGATGATACTGGGGTCAGTATTGCTTTTGTGTCAAACTTTTCTCTTGGAATTGTGGCCCAAGATTCAAATTGTGTTTCATTTGCGCATAATTCTAGTGCACATTCTGCAATAGCTTGACGAGACTTTAGTCTGGCATGAATGATTTGTTTGGAATTAAAAGCATCTTGTTTTAAAACTCTGCCCTTTACTCCAGACATGTGGAGAATATATGACATTTCTAGAACACAGCTAGTGCTTGACAGAAATTTATGCAGGTCTGTCAGTGGTGGTGTTGATATTTCATAGCCTCCTTAATCACATTTCTCTTGGTCTGTGTTGTTTTTATTAATATTTCTGAAACACTGGGCTTCTGTAATGTCAGTGTTGTCCCATGTTTTACTGAGGACTATCTTCTCTGTTGAATTGTTTGTACATTTCATTTGACTGATACCTTTTTTACAAAGTGATTGTAAATTAATATGTCTGTAAATAATGGCTTCAGCAAAAAGAACACATATTAGAAAATGTCAGTAAAATCCTACTATGATAGTTAAGATGTAAAGTTAAACAGACCTCATATAGTTGATGTGAGCTGTAAACCAAACAAAATTAGGTGCAGAAATTTAATCAAACGTATTAGTTTGAGTTTATGTCGCCATATTATGAGTACATTTTTGAATTTTTTAACGTCTGTTTTTCAGTTGAATTATACATCGTATGTGTAATTTTATGTGTAGACTATTTGCATACATCACAAAAGTCTGATATTTTAACAATATGTGTGGATTTTTGAGAGCAACAGTACAAATAGCAATGGAACATGAATTGTATTTACATGCTTAGACTGAAATGCCCTTAATATTTTATGGTAATATCAAAATTTAAGAAAAAGTAATTCAAAATGCAATTTAAATTCTGTTATTCTCTTGTCTTGGGGTAGCATGTGCATTGAGAACAACTCACTGAAATTAGTATTCTCAAATTTTTTCAACCTACTTGATGTTATCAAAACAGTTTATGTATAAAGCAGGTTTGAGACTTGTTACTCATGCTTTTTACCATGAAAACTTCAAGCAAGAAGTGTATGCTTGATGTCTGCTTCTTGCTAACATATTTGAAGTATTTGGTATATATAAAGCCTTTTTCATAATCAGTTATAAACAAAATATTTATTTCTATGAGCTGGATCTGTAAAGGCTGCATGTAGTTTGCATATTGTGTTGTTAGTATCTGGAGGTTTACCTCGTAGAAGCTGATGGCTGTCATGGCTCCTGTATGGAGCTTCTTCTTAAATTCCTGAGCTAGTTTTAGTTCCTCGTCACTGAAACAGTTGTTTCTAAACAGCACACCAATCTTGACAGCAATCTTGATCAGGTTTTTAATGACTTTCTGAGCTGCTCCTTTATTTCCTGTGTACTCCTTGGAAACCCGGTACAGTTCATCCAGTATTTCACTAGTGGTATCGTCAATAAATCTTTGGACGGTGCTTTTGTTGGCCATGCTGCTGAGGATCTTCTTCTGTGCCTTCATGGCCAAATCCTTGGAGTTGAATGCCTCCATGGTTTCCTGAATTATCAGAGAAAATGAAAAGCATTTTACTCATGTGTTTATCGCATTAAATATCAACAAAGTCATTGACTGCTCTGCTTGAGAGCCTTTCAGCTTACTGATAGAATGCTTTAAAGTCAAGTTTTATAAATTAATTACAGTTTCTAGGTCTTGGAAGAGTTTGACAGTGAAAACAATGTCAATCTATTGTTTTCACTTTCTATATACACCTCTTACCACACGATAGAAAACTCTACCAATGAAATAACATTATCAACAATTTTCCTGGAATAAACATAAAATTGTTTTGATGAAAGATGGAGTTATAGTCAGTTAAGGGTTTGGTTTAGGGTTATCTAGATTTAACAAAACTAAAACCCAAAGTATTTGGCTATTATGCAACAAATCTACACTGCTCTACCACATTAATCTGTTTACTTTGTTAGAATAGAAGCATTTAAAAGCTCTCTGTATTTGTGTATGCATTGTGCACTCATGATAACAAAAGGGAAAGATACCATCAAGAGACTTAGCAGAGACTATTAATTTTCCACAGAGGTTTTAACCTCACCTAGCATCCAACATGGAGATCTCCCCAAGGAAACCATCAGCACGAACACAACACACCCTGACATAACTGCAAAATCAGTTTTTTATCCTTTTCAACATCATCTAGATTTCATTATTCATTTGAAACAATTTGCTTAATCATAATTAAAAAAAAAAGAAAAAAAAAACTTTAAAAAGTAATAAACTGAGTACATATTGGGGACACCTGATATTTATCTGATTGTCGTATTGAAGACAGCTGCAATTAAAAAATGTTGAAAGTAAAAGCTGTTCAAGGACCTTAAATATTTTCAATTTATGTTTCTTTGCAGATAACTTATTCATTAATGTGGACATGCATCAGTTTAGCTTAGTTTTTATCTCTTTGTAATCCTGTGTTTAAGACAGAATCTACAAAGAGACGCCATTATCTTAAACAAACATCCAAATATGTCATTTTGTGTTTTTATTTGTTCATGTGTAGAAGTTCACTGTGTCCCCAATTTAGAGTCAGTCTCCTTATATCTTTAAGTACATTTTTCTCCACTCCCACTTCTTGCCTGTGTAGGCAAGTATTTAACAGTACCTTCAAGGCTGCATAGCTGCGACAGGTCCATGCGTGCAGTTTTAACATTGCATCAGTGCTAGGGCAAGAACGGAAAGAGTGGCACACTGTACTACGCTGTTGACTTCAGTACTGTGGTTCGGTGCAGACATCAGCTACTCTGATAATGTAACATCCTGTACATTAGTAGCGATTTGTGGTCCTTTACCTGCGATCTAAATGGCTTACTGATGGCTGCTTTATTGCATTTCTCTTGTCCCTCTTTGTGTATATTAGATGGTGTTTTGTAAAACCTGATGTTTTCTAGCTATAATCATGAAGGATCAGCAGTAATTAAAGAAACAGTCCAGTCACATTAAGTGTTTAATTGATAAAACCATGCATGTAGTTACTATCCCTATCCTGGTGTAAAATTCATAATCTCAGTTTCATTTACATGCAGAATCATTCATTTTGTACAAGTGTTACATTGCTAATAGCTGGCTTTGTTTCAAATGCTTTGGGATCCCTGTGGAGAATTAAAAAACATTCATTAGATTAATTTCCCTGAACAGTGATAATGGAAGTGGAGCACTGTGATAGCTATTTAAGATCTGTGCTTCAATCTCATTTATTTGCTGAAAAGACTAGAGGGATTTGAGAGACGTGTACAGTGAGCGGTCATCAGCCAGTTTTTCACATGCTGCAACCTTCATCTTTTTAATTTTTACTCTTTCTACATTTTTCCTTTTTTGAGGATCTCTGAGGTTGTTTTGAGAACTTTAAGACATTTCTGTGTTACAGTACAGCACTGCAACAGAAAAAAGAAACACCTTTCTCTAATGGACATTGCTGAGCAGCAATTTGTTGGTACAATTGGATAGAAGAGGGCCTTCGAGGATTTATCAGTCTGTTTGTTGGCATTCGCCAGGGAGTGGCTGCATTACATGTTCAAGTGTTTGTTTCCCTTCTCGATGCCTGTTGGGATTGATGAGTGTGTGCAGTGCTGCAGGGAAAACAACAATAAGCAGAGGTGGAACCATCACCCATAGATAAGGTTTTGATGTATTTCTGAATTATTCTAACAGACAGGCCGTGAAGAATAGCAGCTGGGCCTCATGGCCAGTCAAAGCAAGAGTAGTGAATAGTGGGGCCATCAAGGCAAGCAGTGGAGGTAAATATTTAGCATTCCTAAGATGTCTCCACCATTGAGCTACAGTGTTTGGGTGCATGTATGAACCTGTGCATCAGGAAGACCATGTCTGTTAAAACAAAAAAAGTACTCTCAGAAGACTCAGATGAGGCCTCTTTGATTCAGCCAAACTCCATTTTACTTTCTTCTTAGAAAGCAAAAATGTTTTTTTTAGTTTAACCTCAATGTCCTCAGCATCGTTCATCACTGCTCCCAGGACTAATGAAGGAATGAAGTCTGTAAAAGTGAAAAGGTTGCCACCTAAAGCACCTCAGCTAATGATCATATCAAATACATACCAAAAACAAGGAAGCCATTTTTGAAAGGTTTATCACTGTGTTAGGATGGTGAATGTTGTAAACAAGGAAATGTTCTCCTGTCATCAACCAGGGAACATGAAATAATAACAATAATAATGAAGATTCTTGGCATGAAAGCTGAGCCTTTTGTCTGGATGAGTCGTCACTTCACTGCACAGACCTCTAGTTTGAGCTCCTTTTTTTCACTCAAACTGTTGTATAACTTTATCTTTTGTTGAACCACCTACATAATGTTTTTTTTAACAAATTAATTAAAAAATCTTTTTTATTTTTACAGTAGATTCATACTATACTTAGCTGAAGATAGCAGACAAGAAAGGGTTTTGAAATCTTTCAAATGTCCATATTGCAGTATCTCTTTCAAAATTGCACAACCTTTCGAGCAGTTGCAGTTTCAGCCTTCCTCACATCTGCTCTGAACGGGAAGCGAAACAGAGCAGTTAGTTGAGTATTTGTCCTTTACTTGAGTTCCACAGTTTTACACTGAAACCTGTTGCTGTCTTTAGTAGTATCTTATAACCTTCAACAAATCAAAACCAGCCAGTTACATTGCCAAAGTCCACTTCCTCGAGATTTCGCTCTCAGCCTGTACAAACAAAAATGTGAGCTGCACATATGCTCCTGTCAGTGTAACTTGTTGCAGCATGACTGTGTGCGATCAGATCTCTCAACTTGTACTCAAGATGGGGAAGTGGAGAGAAGTCGCTCAGTTTCCAGTCATCCCCTGACTGAGTCTGTCTTTGCTCATTGCCAATAATAACACAGTTTGTCTGAACTGATTTGAAAGTTATTGAACGTAAAAAGATAGCTTGGTTTTCATTATTTTACCAGGAAATGAACACAGCCGAAATGTCTTACCTGAGTGTTTGCTGAGTCCCCCTCCCTCCTTGTGTGTCAGATGTCTCTCTCCCTCCGCTCTGTGTATCACTTTGACAGCACAGGCAAGTTAATTTAACAGAGTACCTTCATCTTGACCAACAAAAACACCAAAAGCCATAAAAGCAGCCCTCCTGCAGCGCTTCTGTCAGTTCTCACCACCCTGTCTTAAGATAATGTTGAGTTTTACTTCCTTAAGGAACTAAATTGCTATGACACACCCCTCCGCGTGTGTATGAGTCTCTCTCTATCTGTGTTTCTCCCTCTCTTTTTCTCGCTGGCCTATCTGCTGTATTGCTTTGAAATTCAAATTCAGACTCTCAAAACCTGTATTTCTCTCCTTCTGTTGCTCACCAAAACTTTGCCGCTCTCACTTGATGCCTGTGTCTGACCTCTCTGCTGACGTTGTGCCTCTTCTTGTTCTGACGAGTAGAAAACGCTCTGAAAGAATTTGCCAATGATCCTGTGATGCAGTCGATTGAAAGGGGAGCGGCTTAACCCCCTTTGTGTGTACACACCTTTGGTGGAATGTAGCTTCTGTCAGTGGTGCAAAGCACCATGGTGCTCCCCATGTGTCTCTTTTTGAAGGTAGAATCAAAACAATGAGCAGCCATGAGCCTGTCTTCAAGTGCATGCACAGTCCAGGCTCAACAGCTGGATCCAAATACAGTCTGTAAAGATTTTATATTTAATTTTATTTAAAATAAAACCTAAGTTTTAGACATTCTCATCCGTTTATTTTAATTCAAAAGCTGCACAGTGATACACATTTATAGCAATTCCTGTATTTTTACTCTTGTATCACAGTTAGTATTTTAGCTTTTGTTCTTTATTGGAGATGAAATTATGAAAATAAATTTATAAACATCAAATATCTACATCTAGTTCATCTTTACTCTGAAACTATTTCCTATGGAATAAACTAACATTTTATCAAAACTGTGATCCTTCCTCAGTGAGGCTATATTCACTGCTCCTATGAAGTCATACAATTTATGGTTAAATCTTTCTTATGAATGAGGTTTTCTTTGAAGTTGTCAGTATTATCTAATTTAAATTCACATATATATAGAGGATGCTACTGAGCTAAATTCAGCATAAACTGCTAGATTTCACTACAAGGCAGTCACTTTTAGCTGCTACAGCAAACATGTCCGCCAGCCTGAAGCAGTGAAATGAGCCATTGTCAAATCAGGAAGTATCCCACCACTTCTAGATTTCTGTTTATCTGTGTGCGTTGTCTGAATGACAAACAGCTGCACAGAAGGCCTGTTGGCTGCAATTCAGACTATTCACACTGAACAGTCACACATGTTAATTGTTGTCAGATGTTAGGGGTCAAAGGGCACGTGAGAGTCAGGGTGGATCGAGAGGAGTGTCCGGACATGAATCAGCCCACCAGCGCACCGCTGGGACCAAAATACACCTGCCTCTTTATTTCTGCCTCCCACTCGGCAAGTCTGCGAGAAATTTACTCAAGTAAAGTTGTGGCTGCTACTACCTCTTTTGCAACTGCAGCAATGAGGTAGTCACCATAGCAACAGACAGGAAGTTGTGCTTAAGCGGTTTCCTGATGGCTTCCTCTTTATCGTATAATGACATCTCACAAGGAAACACAAGCAGGGAGAAGTCTGCTGAATATCTGCTTGTGTGCGAGTGAACACACTTGACTGCGTTCATGTTCATACGTACAAGTGTGTGATGGACCGTGTGTGTGAGACGACTTGAAATGAACCCCTCACTTGTCTCACTTTAACATTGTACACATGTTATGTACATGCCTCTTTGGTTAAGACATAATGAGAGGATCTTGTGTTATGCCACTTATCTGTCATTAAAAGATCAGAGAAACCTTCCTATGGCCAACCCTCTCTTACACATATAGTTACTCACATAATGGCAGTGTGTTCTCATACAGTGACTAATGTAAGAATAATCAACCACTGAGCTCAGAGAAGTGCACCTGAAGCTTTAGATCTGGAATGTGATGGAATATTTGATTTTCTGCTACTGGGCTGTGTTTCCACTTAGTGCTATAAAAACAGATGGAGAGCTTGGATCAAGATAAACAGATGGAACTGGAATTCATCTCATAAACCATCCCACTTCACCTTCAAACATTTTAGGATTTAAAGGCCCCTACAAGGACAAGAACAGAGATTGCAAAGCCTTGTGGAGTTTGGAATGGCCACTGCTCAGTTTTACTTATCAAATAAGCAAAAAGGTTGTCTGAAAAAGAAAACAAGAACTTATTAAAAGGAGAAAGCAAAGGGTTTTGGCAAATTATCACCAAGTTAAAAGTCTCAAAAATATAACACCTGCCTTTTTGTGATAACTATAAAGTTCCAAAATAAAATTAGATTTGAAATTGTGGCACTGAGAAAATAAGAGGCCTGATCTATTTATGTTTTCCACTTTATGAGCAAATCTAATTTGAAGAAACCAAAGTCATTAAGAAGTGCAACATATCTACGTGTAATTGTTATACAACTGAAAAAAAGAAAGAAAAGACACAAACCCCAAATTTGATGTTAGAGATAACTAGTTCCACTGATATATTTCCGCCTATTTTGGCTCAAGTTTGAAAGAAGGTTGGTAAATCTAATTATGCTGCTTGAACTGCTCTATTGAAAACAAAAGTCTAAGCAAATCCTATGAAATAAACACAAACTGTTGGAGGTCTTAAATAAGTTTTTACAACACTGATGCTGCATTTCGAAAAATAAAAAATAAAGAGGCCATACTGAAGATGTAAGCTTATCTTTAAGTGTTTAGTCCAGCAGCTCATTCTCAGTTTATGTTTGACAAGAAGACTGACTTTAAAACTTATATTTCAAATTATGACTCCCGCAATAGTTTAGTTATTAATTTTGTTAGAAAATGCTTACATTGTTCAGGAATCTTCAGAAAAAAAATAAAAAAATAAAAATACACAGCTGTTGCAAAAAACCAATAAGTGGGATTGGAAAAACCAGGTACTGATTTATTGCTTTCTTGTCCTGACAGTCTCCTTCTCCAGATAATAGCAGAACAAATGAAACTTTTCAGACCAGATCTGTGAGGAAATTGGTGTATTTTTGTACTTTGTACTTTGCTGGCAGCAGCTTTTTCATAGAACATACTACATTGCAGGAAAAAAAAAAATCATAAGGTTAAACATACCATGGATTTGTAGCCCTGTCTTCTGTTATCTATAAATTATCTGTGCAAAATAGTTCTGTTTTTGATCAGATTTACTTTTTGTCTCATATCCATTTATTTCATCAAATAAGAACTCCAAAAGAAAAACATTTGGCTATCATGTGACTGAACTCCTGTATTGTTTAAAAGATGCCTGCTTGAGAAGGTGTTTAGCTCGATGTTACTGGGTGAAAATGTTTCACATTGTTTAAGGTTGGGGGACCTAGCCAATTGAATAGCTTTATGCAAATCTTGTGTATAGAGATGTTAAATGAAGCGCTGACTAAAACTGTAGCATTCTGGTCTTACAGGAGCAGTCCTTTCTTGGGTGGACTTTGCGAATATTAACATAATGAAGGTACAGGAAAAACTTGAAAAATAAAACCATGATTATCTGTGGTTTATGTACTAAGCCGGGTGGAGCAATGTGGCTTTAGCCTTGCAGAATTGCCTAGGTATTTTTGTCAGGGGTGCTTCAAGAGTATGGGTAATCTAGGTGGCTATATCCAATCTTTGTACACCCAAAATAAGTGCCTTGTTCACATTCTTGGCATAAAGTCAGGTCTTCCCTTGGATTCCACCAGGCCCGCCCCTTCTTACCAATCCGGTTTGCTGTATTCATAGACAAGATCTCAAGGTATAATTGCGGAGAGAAGGTTGTCTGGTTTGAGAAAGGATCTAATCTTTGCTTTTCGCAGATAATGTGGTTCTGTTGGCTTCTTTAAGTCATGAACTCTACATATACTGGAGCGGTTTGCATCTCAGAGTGAAGCTGCCGGGATGAGAGGCAGCTCCTCTAAGTCTGAGGCCATGGTTTACGACTGGACAAAGGTAGACTGAAAGGTCACTGCCTTTATGCCTGTCTCTGTGGTTCATATTTGCCAAGAAACTCAGAAATGTATGTGGGTCCCAGTCCCTTTCAGTGTTTCACTGACTAAACATAAAACCTTTTAGAAACAAGTGATCTAAGAACTGGTGTAATGTAATCCATTTTCCATTTTAGATGAACTGCAGCTGCCTGATTGATTTGTTTTCCAGTAAATTCATTGTCATCATTTAACCTACTGAAAACAAAAGCAGAAACTAGTTTTTATATGTCCTATTTTGACAGAAACCCTTTACTTCAGGAATATTTTAAATAGTTGTTAAAAGATATTATGGTTTCTTGCATGGCTTGTCTGAGTTGCCATTTAACACAGACAAAAGACGGACGTTTGTGTTTTAAACTCTTTGTTCACTGATTTAAATTTTCTGTGTTTGTGTGGTTGAATTAAACTCACAAAGCAGTGATTTACTAAATTAAAAACACTTTTTTTTATTTGCATCTTCACTCTAATGCTTGTTACATTTTCGATTCTCTATGCTGAGTCTGAGTTTGAATTTTGTGGAGGATGTTCAACTTCCTTTTTTCTTCAAACTGTTGATGCAAAGAGATGTTGTGAAACCTGCAAATTCTCAGCATTCAGGGTGGGGATTTAGCTGTTTGTGCTTTACAAAAATATATCCATTTCCATAAAAGCTGATCATGCGATGCACAAAGTATAAATATTTTACTTCACTTATTTACAATTTAGATTAAACATACATGCAGCATCCAGTAACTGCGACACATCCAACATTTTATTTCCTTCTAGTGAGAAAATGAATGGACATTTGCTAGATAGTTAAATGTAGTAGTAAACTGAAGATGTCTTCATGTCTCATATCCACTGCACCATATCTCTTCCTTAATCATTCCATCAGAATTTGGTTCACAACCAAAAGTTTAGATAATGTGAAGTAGGTTTCAAGTGTTCCAGTTTAGCTCTTCAGTAAGTCAGATGGAGAATGCAGCGCTGTGCTTGGGCATGTTGGCAGACCGATGTTCTCTTGTTTTTGAGCAAAAAACTGTTTCTGTTTCTGCAGCCATATGCAACAAAGACACGGTTAATGCATTTCTTCGGAACATGTCCAGACTTTGCCCCTTTGTTAATGCTTTTGATATAGTTGGGGTCTCTTTAGCACCCTCTAGTGTGATAAGTGGTAGTTCACTCTGGCTTATTTTCTGAGCTGCTGGTCCTTTATGGTTAGGTGTATGTAAAGTTAACCATTTTATATTTCAGAACCTCTAACTCGGTAAAAATAAGAACAATGCTTTAGATTTATTTAGAGATCCTAGTAGAAAAAAAAATACAGCCAATGTCTATTGGAGAACTGTTAAAGATGTATTGAAGTCACTGAAAAAAGAACATCTATGGATTTCTTTTTGTACGCATTAGTAAGTAAATACAAATATGTTACATTTTTTTCCCAAGCAGAACAATATTTGCCCAAGCAAAGTCACACAAAAATACCAAAGTACATGGTGTATTGGACAATTTAAAATAACTCTTGTTTCATGTCAGTCTGAAGGAAGTAAAAAAGACCGTTGATGTCTACTATCTGCTGGATCTCAGTAGTTGTGGTGGGTAAATCATAGTTTGCTGCTGACATCAGGACTTCTTAGAATGTGCAAAGGCACCTAACGGTTCTCCAGCATGCTTTCTATCTACAGGATGCAGTGACCACAGATCTGACCTCCGTCCATACTTCTGTTCGAGTTTGTTTCCTCTCTACTGTCATGCAACACTGACAAGACACATAGTTTTTCTTTCCACTTAGAAGACAGGAAAAAAAAGAGTACTGTATTAATAAAATACATAGGAAATAATATGTTAATTTTCATCAAACGTGTGAACTGCAAGGGTGTAAATGTCGGGTTTTCTATCTTTTAGAATTTGAATTCAAGCTACTTCACACTTTTAGACGGAAACACTGGGTGCATCAAAAATCCCAGCGGTAATTTTCTACATCATTAAGAGGAACTGAAACGTGCATTTATTGAAACACCGAAAAAAAGATTCATTTCCTGCTTAATTATGAGACAAGTATGCAAAACATCATTTTTTAATTTGTTCATCATGGATGAGATCCTCCACAAAACATAATTCCTCTGTCATCCACAAATAAAAAAGTAAGATGTTACAATAGTTCCTACAGGCATGGTTATATAAACTAACATAAAATATTTATATTTTTATCTGCATGAATTGGACTGAGAACTCATTTTTATCAGCAGCATTTGTCATTTGGCAGAACTTTCTGGATGCTAGTTAATAACTGTGCTGGCATCATATCTTGGCATGCTCCTGGTTTCCATACTTAAGGCTGTATTTACAGAGCCATTAGAAGATAGTAGTGAAGCATTTCAGAATTGCAAAGCCATGTGACATGGTAGCTGGCTGACTATCTGAGGGAAAAAAAAGGTATTTATCTAGGAATAAGTGGGCAGTTTTTTAAATGCATCATTTATCTTTCCAATGCAACTCTTTTTTGCACTGGATTTTAATGTGGAAACAGAATTTTTGTTCATCAAAACCTGAAACAGATAGTTAGTTGTTGAAAAAGTTTAATATCTAAGTTGGCACAGCTAACTGCATCAAGTGACTATGCAGCAATCTATCCTTCTAAATGACCATGTAGTATGAGTGTACATTTGATTGCATTTGCAATATTCCTTCATCCCCTCATAGCAAAAGTGAAAAACAAACACTCTCTTTTAACAAGAAGAAACTTCTGTTTGCGATAACAGCGCAAACAGAACACAGAAGATGCAGGAACATAGATGGTATCAGCAATAGCCCATTGTTGGTTGTTCTGCAGCGGATCTTCTTTGGACTCTTTATCATCATCTGTAGAGATCTTTGCAGCAGAGGTATTATTTTACTTTTTAAGAACATATGAGACAGGAGACATCATTCTCAGTTTAACTGGTAGCCACACTGCCCTGCTCTGGCCGAACACACAGAGAACAAGGAGGCTGTGCCTTTATTGACTTTCTATAAGTGTGTATCCTTCCGCTTCACAAAGTAGTGCCAACTAAAATACAATAGTGGCAAGCATTGTACTCACTGGCTTTGTCTGTGTGAGAAGGACAGGGACAAGTGTCATGTATAGAAAAAAGCTCAAACTTGTTTTCTGAATACAGAATTTGAAGAGCAGATTGACAAAAAATGGTACCTGATATTCAATAAGGGCTCTTTTTGTTTTCTTCTTCTGTACTGAGTTCTATCAAAGTAGAATCAGACCAAAAGCACAACTTCATACCGTACTAATGAGTTATGACTTTTTGTCATGAGAATCCTAAAATTTCTGTAGCTGATCAGATTTTTTTTCTATCACTTCTGCAAGATCAGAAACAGAGCACACTAATCAGCCATAACTCTGTCTAATTCTCACAAATTAGATCTTTTCCAGCATGACTGAAGTGGATGTAATTGATTAAATTAAAAGAAATGTGCTAAATTTTCTGAACTGATCAAGTGGCTAAATATAAAAAAAAATAAATGCTTACAATGTGATAGAAAACAACAGTTTATTTGATAAGTGATGTCATAGTAACATAGATTTTCTGTGATTTCATAAACTGCCTCTAAGTACCCAGGTAGTTCATAATCTTAGAGAATTTTCCTTTCTCTGTGCAGTTTGGCAAAATAATCTGTTTCTAATGATTGGAAATTCAGAGTTTATCTTCACTCATTCGAGGGCCAGCTGCACCTCAACTGATTATTTTATCTCCGCCAAAATAATCTCCCCATGGAAGTCATCCAGGTTCAAATGATTCTGAACTCCTTACATGTTCACATCAGACTGAAGATGTACGGAAAGCCAAAGAGTCCAGGCAAATTGCTTGGACAATGACTCACACTTCCACTTAAATATTTATCTTTGGAGTTTTGTTTAGTCTTCTAAATGTACACATGTGCAGCACCTGGAGTTTGTGGTGAAAAAACATCACCGTTAAATAAAATGCTAAAAAATGTTAGTTTGGAGACAGAGTAAACCACCACCCATTGGAAGGATTTGAAAGCACTCTTGCAAGCCCAATCTGTTTGTTATTCACCACAGTGCAAATAACAAAAACTTTAATTCAAAGTCCTCAATTCTGGCAGCATTCAGGTGAGTGATAGAAATCATGCTTCTGGTCTGACTGGTGCCATTATTCTGGTAACAGTGGGATTCTCCCACCAGAATACCCTGCTCTATTTTAGTGCTTTTCTGATGTTTCTTCATGTTATTAGTTTGAGTTTTACATAGAGAGATGTAACAACAAATCAGTGATGTAGCTGTCCTATGCTTTTAACCATTCACTGTCTGGCAACACCACTGAAATAGAGGTAATATCACTTGCCATTACCAGGAATAATTTGTCTTTTATACTGATGAAAATATGGTTTATTATGGCAACGACAGCTTTAAATGATGAAGATTGCAAACACAGAAATTGACAGTATTTCTGGAATTATTTTGACACTTGTAGTTGGGTTGGGCTGTTACCTTTCATATGAAACACTGATTGCTGATTTGGGACCCCTGAGAACCTCGTAAAACCCTCAGTTTAAAAAAAAAAAAAAAACCCTGACATGACTCTGCCCTCCTCCATGGGAATTATACTCTCTTTTATTTTTTAGATTCTGATTGCACATGACAAAACTTTCACATAAATCCTCCACTCACATATACCATGAACCACTGATTTCACAGACTTTCTCACAGAAATTTTCATTTAAATAAATGTATATTTCAGCATCATGAAGTGACTGCTAACACTGGTCCTCTGTGTAGAAAATAACTTACATTGTCAGGACAGCTGCTCCCGCTCTCGTGGCAGTCAATGAGTTAATCAAATCATCATATATGATGAAGCCACAGTAAACACTAGATACATACATTAGCAACAATAGTTTTACATTTATATAAATGCTATTTTCTTCTGAAATTGCTACAACCTGATTAAATGTGCTTCAAACAAAAACACAGGCAGTTAAATATAAATGAACACACTCCTGACTCTATAATCAGTTCGACAGTGACTTCACCCAGGATATATTATGAATATTTTATTCTGTTCTGTCTTCTAGAGTGACTTGGTAGACATTTGGTCATCTCATCCATTCTTAATGAACCCTGTTTTATGCATTATGAACTTTAAATTAAAGGAAGAAAAATATTAAAATGCAGAGACTGTTGCCCACTCACTCTTCTTGATGTTGACCTTCTGCTTGCCACCACCACAGTTCAGACAAATCCTTCAAATGGGTATAGATCTGATGAAAGTTGTCCAAAATGTGTCAAATGTTGATGTAAGAATTTTAAACAGAAAGAATGATGGGAAATGTTCTCCTAAGGGCTGGAATTGTTTCTGTGCAGCACAAACTACTCAATAACGTTGACTGTTTTAGTTGTAAATTATAAAAAAGGGTCAGAAATAATCAGGTTCTGATCATGTTTTCTTAGACCCAACAATTACACCTTGCTGAGAAACCCACTGTACATGCAAAACAACTATGCATAAAATAGTTTGGGGTTTTTTGTAATAAAAGGGCATGGTGGATTTGGAGAGCCCAAATGCAGGCAAAAGGCAAATAAGGTAAATAAAACACAATGACATGATATAAATGAACTGATGAAGCAAACCTGGAATTCTACAGGCAAGATGCAGGAACCAGTAAAGTTTGCAGTTTTTATTTTATGGAGCTGATCGTTTCTGAAGCCCCCAGGTTTTCAGTGAGTTGGTTGCAGAACAGAAGCTTTTCCCTTAGTGGTCAGAGCTCAGATGACCTGAGAGCTCAACACGGTTCATACCTGACCACCAGTTCTGAAAGACCGGTGGGGCTTTTCCCCCAATCCTCATATTCAGGACCTCCTGTCCTTCATGGCTTTTTATGGGCGTCTACTCCAGCAGACATGAATCAACTTATTTTATAACCTTAGCAAGCCATCAAGTGTTGCTGTTAATCACCCATTTATTTAAGTCAGGTGTGCAGAGGCAGGGAAACACTTAAAACGTGAAGGACATTGGGTCCCGGGAGCCAGGCATAAAAACCTCTGCATTAGATTGTTCTGTGTCTTTTAAAGTCTAGTATTTGACAAACAAGGAACCAGTGCAGTGTTTTAAGGATTATTATGATCCATCGTATAAATTAAATACAGATTTTAATTTGTGTCATTTTAAATGTGACATTTTAAATGCCACTTTAAAATGCCTTAAGTTCCCATGTTGCATGTTCATAGCACTGACACTTTACTGTTTTGTGTTGCTTATCTTTATTTTATGTTTTTGTTTTAAAACATGACTTATCATAAAGTTAAATGTAATGGATGCAAATGACACAGGCAGAAACCCAGACTAACAGGAGGGGTTAGAAAGCTGAATTTCACGAAGGTTTGAGGTTGAGGGTCAAACCTAGTTTCCTGCTGTGGTGGAGGATTTTAAACACACGTGTTTCCCCTAATGTGCTTCTTGTTACCTTTCAGAAAAGGAGGTGAAGACCTTGCAAAGGCTGTGGTAGCACAGCATGAGGTCTGGCGCACACAACTAAAGTTGTAGTCAAACTTCGAGGGAAGGGAAGCGGAGATATTTGTGTGGGGTGCATGCAAGGTCATGATGAAGGCATGAATATTTTGTCCTAAATACCTGAAATGTTTATCAGTTTTTTAAAACAGACGTATTTTGGAAAATGATGTGCTTTATGTTTTAGGACTGCAACTGAGAGAGTAACTGATTTATTCAATTTCCCTGTTGCTGAATTACTATGGTAAAAAAAAAAACCGAAAAAAAAACAAAAAAAAAACAGATCATTCATATTTTGCTTGAACAGACAGAAACAATGAAAAAGCCTGAAATATTTTGCTTTTCCGGGGTTGATGGTCTTGGTCAAACCTCTGGGAACAGGAAAGAGTTGAAATGCAACACATGTAGTGGTGCACAGACATTTTGGGGGCAGATGCTCAAGTGGAAAAAAGACAACCTTATGTTTTATGAAAATGTGAGACACTATTAATACCTTGGGTCACACTCTACATTGTAAAAATGAATAAATGCTTTCAGGAGGGCACTTTGTTGTCCAAAGGCAAAAGGTCTAGCAGCTCCTTATGTCTATCTTTGCACATCTCTGAACATTTGGTAATACCGGTTTTATAATGATTTATATGGTTATGTTTGTTAAAATAATTAAATACTATCCAGTTTTTCTAATACAGATTTTCAATAAATAATTCTTGTCCAGTTAATCTCTCTGTATCCATTGTTGTTAAAAGGTGTTCCCATATTAGTTCATATTTATTTTCTTATGTATTTATTTTGCTCTCTGTGATTTTTTTTCCCTTTTACATCAATATGGGACTTTACTGTTTTGCCCAGTTTTACTCTCCTTCACACTTACCACCAATGTTATCCTCCTCATCCGTCAATAGTCAATTTTACAGTGAAGTAAAGTTAAATAAATATGAAATAGAAACTGAAGACTCCAAATCTTCTTTTTAGAAGAAATGGCTTAAAGGATGTGAGCCATGCTTGTTTTAATATTTGAAACGCCTCAGCAGCTTTTATTAAATGAGGGTTTTCTCATAATAAAAAATTGCTATATTCAATTTCTACAACAGCTCTGCCTTGAGCAGCAGTGAGAACATGTAGAAAAATTGTTTACTTTTTCAGCTTTGTTTCATGTTGTTGTAAAACTCCACATCCTTGGGAATAACGAGCAACTGAAGAAAAACAAGGGAACAGAATGCTCCAAATCCATCAGTTAGCTGCTCTAAACCATAAAATGCTAAAAGGCACTCAAAAGTAGAAAAAAGCAGCAAGTCAGTGCTGTGTTAACCTGGACTCCAGCTGTGCCAGCCAGCACCATATTCCTCCCTGCTGAGATTTTCCACCTGTAGCAGACATCTGAGCTTTTCGAAAGCTTGCCTTTTAACAGTGGCTGTAAATAAAACTTAAAGTAGTTCATCTGTTTAGTCTTGGGGAAAAAAATCACAGGAGGTGTATATTTCTCTTTAGTGCTGTTTTTAAGAATCCCTTTAAAAAAATGACAAAGTTTCTGTGTCATTTGAAAAAGTCCATAGTTGGAACTTAATGATAAGCAACGGTTACTGTTATGAAAGTTGAAATAAATTTCTCGTTGTGGGCTGTACGGCGATCACTTCATTGGGCTTTCAGTTTTTCAACTAATTATTTGCACTCTGCATGTCGAACTATGCTGCACTATGCTGTGATTGGCATTTGAACGTTTTTGTCCTGTTTGTTTCTTTGCAAAATGCTAAAAGGATCCATTCAAATCATTTAAATTGATAGACTGAAATGTGACAGATTTTTGCAATTTTATCGTTTTGACTGTTTTGACTTGCAGAAGCTGCTTATAAATTTTAAAAGCATGAATGTTGTGTGTTTTCAGTTTTCCTGTCAGAACAGAAGAATCTGAACTTTCTGGAAGGATTATATTTTCACTGATATGGGAATGCTTTCACTTCCTGAAGAGTGAGTCGGATAATGCATGTGGGAAGGGAGATTTACAAGAGCCAGCAGTGTTATTTGCCTCAATCAAAATGATTCAACCTGTATATAGTATGCCATATTTTTTAATAAGATTCCAGACAACCATTTCAGTCAACCAACTCTTCCTTGATATATTGCAGAGGTAATAACACTTTCATATAGGAAATACAAAATAAGTTTTAAAATGTATTTTATTTAAGTTTTAGGACAGTATTTGGCCATTTTAATGACAAACTTCTTATTAAATGTACATTAAAACTGAAATTACCGAATCCATCAATATAAATTCTATCCAGTTGAATCTGGTCATTGATCAATCAAATTTGTATTGACCTGCAAGTCGATACAAACTGACCTATATTGTTGACTCTATCTCAAAGTGAGGTGACATTCTAGACATGCAGGCCATGAACTTCTTTGGACCACCACCAGATCCACTAGGGGTCACTCTTACACCATTTTCTTTATTTCCAAATAGTTTCTCCAGTGCTGAGGGAAGTTAGTTTAAAGGTTAAAACCAGAGAGTGACTTTGGCATATTTTTCAGGCCAGGCAGAACATATCAAGTATTTTGCTGTTATAGGACATATGTGGCCTTTTGTTCATGTGCAGTTGGGGATTATGGAGATTTAATTCAGATCCTTGTTGGCCTCCGCTACAGAAATACCAGATTTGCTCATAAAAAATGATCATGCAAACATTCTGATCCTGAGGGTTAGAGGGTTTTCTCTGATCATGTGGAGAATTAAGCAGAGACCCAGAACAATACTCGTCCAAACATTGCTTTCCTCCATATCTTGTGTCCCTGAGCGGTAACCAAAGAGGCACCGACAGCTAACCTGTAACCGTCTGTGGTTTATAATGAACCACTCTCTGTTCCATTTCCTATGTTTCATTTTGCCTCCTTTCTCCTCATTTCCTCCATCTTCCAAGCGATGCCCTATTTGCCAGGTGCTACAGTCTGTCTTTAATGGTCTCCAGTCTCTCTCCAGCCTGGAAGGTCTGCTACTGCCTCTTTGCCATCGAACAAAGGGAGATAACAATGTGCTGATGGTGCCAACCACAACTCCACACAGATGCTGTGGGTGCTTTCATTAAAGATGACACACTCATCTTCTTTTGCTCAGCCAATATTGCACACTGCCTTTGCTACTTTTGTGCAAAACGAGAGGTTCCGCTGTTTCAAAAGGTGGCTCTTCATGTCATTTTTCAAACGCTAACGGGAAGCCAAGGAACACCTCCCCCACACTACCTGATGTGAGCAACATAACGGCTTCACACTTGCACAAATGGACACACAACCTTGTTTTTCTCTTCACCAACCTCTCTTAGAGGTGCTATTTTTTTCAAAACTTATACAGGTTTTCATTCTTTACATGGCAAAGGTTCAGGAAGTTATTGTATCAAGTTCAGTCTGCCTAATGAAGGCATGATCAAGTCTTGTGGAAGAGTTGGGGGTAGTTTTTGTAAATAGAAATCTGAAAAATGTGCAAAAGTATCATGTATTTAATCCCCTGGAGTCAATGCTGTAAAATCAAGTTTAGAAATAAAGTATGTCTACCAGCTTTGGTAGAATGATATCAGCTTTGGACACGTTGCTCTTTGCAAAATATCTCAAACTGGGTTAGAATAAACAGAGGCCATCTGAAAACATCAGTTTTCATTTCTTGCCACAGATTACCAATAGCATTTTAATCTGGATTTAGATTGAGCTATCCCTATTTGACTTTCATTTCACAATCATTTCACTTCTCCTAAAAAATACAATAAACCTTGCGGTTGTAAAGTACTAAAGTACGGAAAACCTAAAGGGTGTGAATACTTTTACAAGTATTTTTACAAGTACAACTTACAGCGACAAAACATAGACAAATACACAAACTTACAGGTTGAACAACATAAACTGTACTGGTTTTCACAGTTACAGCCAGAAATCTCTCAAGACTAGATTCTGCATTCCTTTTCTGCAGCGAGGCTGTGCTGAAACTGCATGAAGGAATCCAGGGTTGTGTAAAATGTAATGTAAAATGTGTAAATGTAATCTGCCTTTGTGGAGGAGATAGATAATGCTCTGACCCCATCACTGCACCTAATGACAGTTTGTCTAGATTTGAGATTTCATTCATTCAGTCTCTCCAGCCTACAGCAGACAATAAATAAATAAATAAATAAATAAATAAATAATAAGGACACATCTGCTGTATTTCTCTTGGAGTCCAATGATACCTCCCTCTTATCACTTGTATGGTACACATAGTGGATAGTGCTGTGCTAGTTGAATGCTAACAGTGTCAGTGGATCTTCTGGCCCCAAGCAGAAACCAAAATTATTATTTTGCATTACTTACTACTTTTCCATAATTGACCCACCATTATGTTTTCACCTTATTTTGTCAGTAAAATAATTCAAGACTACTTTCTCTTTTCAAACCTGCTTTATATCTTCATTACTCTCTTTCTGTGCATCTTGGAGTTATTCAAAGAGGTTCTTTGGCACCATCAGAGTGAGATAAATGGAGTTTCTCAAATCTTCGGCTGAATTCTCTTTCTTGAATTCAATAAAGTCCTCTGCTGCTGTTTAAATGTCTGTGATATGTACTTTTCTGGTATTACTTATTTCAACGGGAAGCTAATAGCACCTGACCAAGATGTGTTCACATTCATGCCACCTCTCTGCAGGCACACCAACTGCAGCCGATAGAAACGCTCTGCTCTCAGAGGTGTAAAATTAGTGTCAAATTCTAACAAAGGCAATTCTAAAACCAGAGATAAGAAAGGTGTGTGTGTGGGGGGGGAGCAGAGGAGGCGGATGGATATGGGGTGTTGCAGACTGTTCAGAAAAGAAAGAAAATTCACAGCTCCAAAGTCTGCATATAAATATTCTATTAACTTCAGCAGGTTCCATAGCGGCACAGCAGTGCGGTTACGCATTCTTTGCCTGGCATTGGAAATGAAATTATTGTGCTGGTGGAGGCAGTGGTGGTGAAATGGCCGTTTCCTTTCTTCCAATTTTCTCCCTTTCCCTCCTTCGCTCCTTCGCCTTATCACGGGTGACACTAATCCAATTTCAACTCTGCTTGTGACAGCTCTAATGTGGTTTTGTGTACCGATTCTACCCCCCCGAATGCAACCGAACAAACACACAAGTGGTCCATGCACACTTTGAAAGGTCACGTACTGGACAGACACAGGAAATGCACACATTTTTATATAGCATAAACCACACACATATCTCTGAAAAGTACAGTAACATATAAACAGTACGGAGAAAGTAAAAAATTTAATAGTCCCACAAGATGGGATTTTATATATATATAAAAAAAAAACTGGACTGTAAAAGATGAGTGTTGCTCAATTAATGTTGCCAAAAATGCCCTTTTCAGAAGCAGATGAATAAAAAATGTTGTTAGATCAACAGATTAGATGTTAGTTTTGGTGCAATATTCCTTTAGATATTATGAACATCTCGGTAAATTAGTATAAATTTCAGTATTTCAGAACAAAAAATTTGAACACAAATTTCTATTGCACAAAATATGATATATTTTAAAAGTTTGTTTTTATTGATTACGACTCAAAACCAATGAAAAGGCACTATCTTGTTTTGTTTATTTTTTTTTTCTTTTTTGAAAAGTAGATATGAAATTATGGGTATACACTAAAGAATTATGAGAAAGACTGCTGACTTTAGTCAGCCCAGACTTATTGACACCTTGCATCAACAGGATTAGCCACAAAATGTCAGTTCCATAAAAACTGAGAAAATAAAAAATTATAACATTTCATAAAAATGAACAGAAATATATGCCTGTATTTTATCGCTCAATGTCAGGAACCTTAGGATTTTGGATTTTGAAGCACATTTACATTTGTTGAGATGGACCTGCGTTTCTGCTGCATTCATTGTGGTTTCCAATTTGTTTTTATTCTTTGTAACAATTTTCAGAATCAACTTTATTGCCAGAGTATGCAGAGAAACAAGGAATATAACTTTAGTTCCACTTTGCTCTAAATGTACATTTTAAAGATGAAGATACAAAATTTGTGGGAGAAATCAAATATGTAAGAAAAAAATGCTCTATAATATTAAAAAGAAAAGAAGGTTGTTTGAATAAGTACATCGCAAAGTAATACATCCAGAAAGAAATAGGGTTTTGTCTACTTCAGTTACCAGGAAATTGGTAACATTATTTCTTTGGAAAATAAAGTTGCTGTGCAGCATTGCTAGATCTCTATATTTAGATTGTAAAGATAAATCTGGATGTTGAGAGGTTTTCCATTTATCCCCAGCAGACTAAACGTGGCATTATTGCTTCAGTCTCTGGGGACATTTTGGTGGAGAAATTAGTCTCTCTGTGCCACTGTGATGGATTTCTCCCTCTTTGATTATTGAATCTCGCTGCTGAATTGAGAGATCAGGAACAAGCCCAGGGCCTTTTGATTCCTGATGACTGACACTGAAGTTTGATGTTTGCCAGTGATGGTTTAGAGATCACATTGTGGAAGCTGCAAAAGAAAAACACAGTCACGCATAACCACACAAAGTAAGTATTAAACTGTGTTTTAAGATAAAGTACAACAGTAAATCTGACCTAACAAAGATTTCAAAGAGAAGCCAATGATACACAAGTCATCTTTAAGATGTTAATGTAAACCGTTATTGCCAAGAGAAAGAGCTAAGGACTTCCCAGAACTCTGACAAACTAATTAGTTTGTAGTGCATTGGATTTGGAGATGAAAATTATTTCTTATATTGTACTGAGTTAATAGGTTCATTTTAAAATTAATACCATTAGTCACTGTAATATTTTTCTGTTCATTAACTATTGGAATTTAGCAATGGTTTTATTGGTTATATGCAACACAAACCACAATGTACTTGTACTTTGTACAAGCACATCTTCTCGGTGTTAACAAGTGCAGGGTGGAGGGTTAAGGTTAACTCAGATCTTTCAGAAAAGCTAGTTGCTGATCTGACTGAACCTGGTGTGAGTAGAGCGGCATGATAACCAGTAGCTGATATCATTTTACTGGTCTTATGATACCAGCTTCATTAATAGAGAATAAGCAGACGTTGTAGCAGGAAGAGAGCAAAACAAGTGTTTGATTTATGAAAAGCTGAGGTGTCTCAAAGAGGGCTTCCTCTTTTCATCCATATTGTGGGTAATCAACATGTGAAAGGGCTTACTTTTTATAGATGGTTCATTTCGCTGTTGATTTCATCCGTCTACTGTGGAACAAAAGGGTGATGGGATAATGCCATTTAATTGTTGTAATAGCTATCAACAGTCTCTTCAAATGCTCCTTTTTTCTGTTTTATCCAGCCGTCGGTTTGACATTACCTGCCTGTGTTGTGTAATCAACTGATTTTCCATCTGCCCACGTTGGTTTTTATGGCCCCACCAACCCACATTGGACTGATTACAGCTGAAGGCAGATAATTGTTCACATTGGTAGTAAATCAGTTTCAGGTTTAAACTAAAAGCAGGCTATTATTTATTTCTTTATTTCATAGGGACAAGTAGGTACATTTAACATATCATATGCTATTGCACTTATGGCCATGACTAATTTGTATAGCTCGTCTCTAGAGGGCCCTTTACATAAAAGACCATTAAAACACAAACACACCTAGCAACAAAGAGCAAATAAACATGCCATGGTAAATTAGCTATGATCACATCTGACTTCTTTTGGAAACCTAAGATCACATCTGTTTTGTCCCCAGTTTGAATCCAGGAGTTCCACCGGTTAGAGCCATAAAGAAAAAAAAAAAAAAAAACTTCTGTGCAAACATTTATGCATTCATTTTAATTAACAGAGCTTTATAAAATTTCTTAAACTGAAGTACATTTCATTTCAGTAGAACCTGACAGCCGTGTATTCAAACGGGTTTTCTATTCTGGAGTCTTCAAAACTCTGTAAATTATTCTTGGTGGTTTGATTATTGTGGCTTTTGCAAATATTCAGTTGAGAGAAAATCAGAGATTTCATTAAAACATTAGAAGCAGAAAATGGCAAACAACCCCTCATCATTCTGAAGCTATAAAAATTGACTTTTGCCAGT
>NW_015112943.1:104470-122434 GCF_001443285.1 Poecilia latipinna | reverse complement strand
CTTCTCCATGTTTAGGATCTCTGAAATGTCAGTGGAACATCGGTCACATGTGTGTGAATATTTGCACTGAAAACATTTGAAGTGGTAAATAAAACCGTTTTTACTGTGACAACACAACACTGCGGGGAGTACAAGTGCTGTAAAGTTTGTTGCAGAAAATGTAATCTTTTTGAATACAGTCTTCAGCAGATCACTGATTGCCTCCGATTTCTATTTTTACTCTAAGAGTTTCCTCTGGGAATTGTTCAGTAATTGTGCCTCACCGTTAAAGAAGCCTCGCTGGTTTCTGCACAGCTGGATCGCAATATCTTAATGGGAGACAAGGTCAGTGATTCTTTGTTTAGATACTCCACAGAGGACAAAAACAGAAGACAAATTGTGGTGAAACAAAAAGACAGACGTCGCTGATTGCAGCATGGGGGTAATTGGATCACAAAAAGGTAATTTAAAACAGGGTCGCAGCCAGGCTGTTGTGGGCCTGCTGGCGTGTGTGTGTCTGTCATTTTGTGGCATACTGTGGGATACACACACGTCTGGTGAAGTAGTTCAGTCGATGCTTGTAAATCATTCTCTCAAGAACACATCAGAGATCATGACTGTTGTATTGTTTACATAGAAATAATAGATGAACTTCTCTCTCTCAGTTTTAACCACATTCATCAGAAACTGTCATCCAACACAGCCTGAAACCCCAGAATCTACACTAACAGATCGATAGCAGTGGTAATGAAAAGCTCTGCGGATAATAATAGTCTCCAGTTTGTTTTTAGTAACTCTTTTTTTCTTTTTTAGAGATAGAATCAGCAATCGGTGTGTTGATGTCACTGATGTGGACAGAAAAGGACATGGCTGGACATAATTAGTTAATTTTTCTCAATATAGGACCATTGGCAATTATCCAAACCTATTTAAACTTTTTTTGTTTTGTTTTCAGAAAAGCAGCTAGCGTCTCACTTATTGACACTTTGTGATGTTTTGGGAGATTTTTGAAGACTCAAATTATTTTCTCCCACACCAACAGTTGGTGTTGCCTTGTGCCTTTGGCCAGTCTCTCACTCACAGGCAGTCTAGTCCTTTCAAAGCAGTCCCTCCATATGGTGTTATACTGTTAAATATTTATTTTAACCAGTCCATCATATGAAAGGTGCTCCATTTGGTGGGCACATGACACAATTGATTATGAGATGCATGAAGATATTTTTTAATCTCTCCTGAGAAGAAAATAAGTAATTATAACAGGCAGACCATCATTTTATCAGTATTGAAAGAAACGGCTAAAATATCACATACCACAACACAAATGTAACATTAAGGTAGTTTTCTCAGTCTGTGTGCCATTTGTTGCATTCATTCGTCTACTGGTCTGACTGGCTTATGTGGTCCTGACTGATCAATCAGTTGTGGCAATTGATCGATCAAGCTAAGGTTTGTTGTTTGCCAATACTAATTACCATTGGTCATGTAAACCTGACCAATATATTAAAATTAAATCATGTTCTGCTGCATTTTTTGCCATATTGTATTTTTCTTTTGGGCCTAAAAGTGAAATAGGAAAAGCCAAGCTTTTTTTTTTCCCTCCCTCTTTTTGGTGTTATTAAAAACAAAAACCAAATTAACCAACCAATTTGTCATTAATTGATTTTGTATTGCCAACTGCAAGAAGAGCGAATGATGCACAGGTTTTTTCTAAAGCTGCATTTAAAACGTGGTGTTCTGCAGTTATTCTAACTATAACACATCTTGATCCAGATACTCATGTGACAGAAAATAAACGACTGTTGGAAAAAGTCAAATAAGTACTGGTATAGATGCTCAGAGATGAACTTACATCACTTAGTGCTGGAATAAATGAAGTACAACATGACAAAATGAGAACCTAAAGAGGGAATTGTCCTTTAAATGTCCTTTGCAATCTGCTGAAGCAGATTAATCCCAGAAGCACTCTGAAGTGTGATGAGCTGGTTAGACCTTCCTGCTGGATAAACTAGCACAGAGCTTCAGTGTGAAAACTCTCCCGATATGTGAGGCTTTAGGTGAAGCCCTGCAGTCTGTAGTGGGACTGTTGCTGTGTATAGCTGAAAATGAGTCTACAGGGCAGAACCAAACATGAACTTCACTGCCGTTCCCTTTGCAGTTGGACAAGATTTATGAAATTAGAAATATGCAAAGATTATATGTTACCTGTGGGGTGTAACTTTTTAAATTGATATTCAAGAGACACCATGAACTTTAAAAACAAGCCTTTAGAGGCACACTTCTTTAAACTGGAAGAGATTACCATATTTGGATTATTCAACCTCAGAACCCAACAACCTATTAATTTAAACCAAAAACAATTGGTTTCTCGATAAGATATACTTTCCTTATAGGAAGACAAACTGTAAAACAATTTAAAGTCATGCTTGACAGAAAAATCTGTGAATAGGTGAATTTATGAATACTGAATTGCAAAAAGGCGGTGGTCCACTTTAGTGGACTTAAACCCTAAAGACTAAACATAATTTCTGGTCCGTTTTCTGTCCCCAACATCACACTTCATCTGTGTTTTAATCTACCTTGTGTTCACTTTCTTTGTCTGTTATGTTTTTTTTTTTCATATTTATATTTGAAGATCAAAATGTATATCCCCAACACAACTGAAGTGAACAAGTGGCTAAAATGATGTGTGCTCTCTACCTTTTCATGGGATGAATGCTCATTTGGTTTTGACATGTTGTTACTAGCGGTAAAAACTGAGAATATTTTATTAGATTGCTGACATGTCAAACCTGTGTGAAAAAAATATTGGCAAATCTGGTTATTGATAAATCTGGTTTTCCTCTAACAGAGTTCCCAGTACCATCCTGAAAGCCCAAGGTTTTTTGCAGGCACATTTTTTTGTATGTGTTTTGTTTATTCAGTCAGACAGCAAGTACAACCTCTTTCAGCTGAAAAAGACTGGAGTAAACGGAATATGCGCCAGCATAGCTTTGCAAAGGCCCAATTTGCAGTCTGCATTGTCTGATTAAAAAGGAAACATCCCTGGTGTTGTTTGACCAGGCTCTTTCAAACACTATACAAATTTTGTTCCATTCTAATCTGTTTTGCGCATTCTGTCTAAAATGTTGCTGAGGACAAATCAGTCAGAAGTTTTTTTTCAAATTGACAAACATGTTTTATTTGGGTATCCTTCATATTGTCCACATTACAACAAGCTATTGTCAAAGCACATGTCCCGCAACCACTTAGGTAAAAACATGCTTCAATCAAAGTGTTTATCTTTTGAAGTTTTTATGTGAAAGCAAAGATGTGCTGCATTCATGACTGAATATAGTCACAGGGTCGGGTCATTGTCAATTTAGTCTTTTATGTCTGACTAGATTATAAGTTATCATGGTGACAATAGAAGAAACGTGTTTCAACAGTATTGTTTCTGTTAAAGTGTTTAAATGGCAACACAATAAACAATCCATTTGGCTGTCAAAGCACATGGTTACAAAAAGGGAAAAGAACAAGAGCAAATATACAAATTGTGTCTGTTTCACAATGTAGGGTTGTGGAGCTTCTTTTCCCCATTTTGTTTGAGTTGATTCCTCACATCGGCTTCTCCAGTGAAGGTTATTTTTATTTTAAAAGTCTTACATTTAAAGATACAACTTGTGAAGGCAGAACCACTAAAAAGGGAAGCTGTATGTTGGTTGATTATTATTTTTTAATGAAAATCTGTTCAAGTTAAATTGATTTTTCTGTAACAAATCTGATTCAGGTTGGTCTAATTTTCTGCTCCATGCTCTGTTGATTTTTTTTCTTCTTCCATCTTTGTAAGAGAGGGCTATTTTTGTCTCTGCCCTTTGGAGTATCTTATAATCCCAAGAAATCTTTAATAGGATTTCCATTTTAATTTAAACATATTTGAAAATATTAGATACAGCTTCATCTGTCAAAGCCATGTGTTCATTTTGAAATATTTCTCTTGAAACAATGAATAAATAGTGTGGGCAGGACTTTTACTGCATATTGTTGTTTTCGTCTTTTTAAATTTTTATTAATTAGCAGGATCTCTGTCTATTGTAGGGATTAGTTACCACCTTTGACATACTATCAGCTTATATATAATTGTTTTACACAGAAACTATGTTGAGTTTTATGCCCTCGGTGTTTAATAATGTTCCTGGTGTTCAGGCGAAGTGTCTGTTTTCAAAACACTTCTTGTTTTTTATTTTTACTTTTATGTTTTATGCCTTGAAAAAGATTCGTTAAGATTTAACTGGAAGTTGCCTTGGTGTAGTCCTGCTCCATGCCTCTTTACCCTGTGTTTGAACCTCATCCACCAGGCTTTGCTGATTCTGAGATCTATAAAATATATATTTTTGGTGGTGCTGAAAGTTTCTGGAGTTTCAGAAAGCCTATTTGAAAACTTCAGCTGAAAACTTTGCAAAGCTTTGCTAAACAGATATGTTAATTAACCCACAATGATGAAATGTATAATGATTTTGTAAAAGAAAAAAAAATACGATAAAGAAGGCAAACAAGTAAGGTTATCAGTCAAACTAGGACTAATAACACGCTACGTTAGGCAGGTAGGAAGGAGGTGGATAGGTATTTCCCTTTATTGAGTGTGCTCAGTAATGAGTTTTGTTAGGAAGAAAAAATTGGTCATTTTCTGCAGGTAAAACCAGACTTGAACCAATTTTCTAAAGCCATTTAATTTCCTGTGCAATAACCAGCATCCTGTTTCCACATGGTCTCTGTGTTCCAACAGTACAGATGCTTTGATAATGTGCCACTTTTACATCTAGTCTAATCTACTAAAACAATTCAGACACATTTTTGATATTGCCTAGTTTATAGAGCGAAACAATCTGGTTGGATGAAGAAAAAAGAAAACTTAAGGCTACTAGAAAAGTGTATGGACTGTGAAATTCATCAAAAACATTACAATGATTATTTTCAGTAAAGTCTGCAACGTCTAACCCTCAAAGCACCATGCTGCGAAATATTATTTGTTGTTGAGCTTGCTCTAGAAATACACCGTTCTGTCCTTGGCTGCGGTTCTATAGTGCTCTTCCTCCTTTGGAAGAAATCCTTGATATGTTGAGATTTTTTAACTCTTGCACTCTTCCTTTCCCTTTAGCCACATTCTTCTGACAGATAAGTGTTACAAAGAGCATATTTTCTGTTGCAGAGCTCTGAAATACACGTCCTTTAACTTGGCAAAGTCAATAAATTCCTTCAAGTTTAGTGGTGTTGTGATTTTTACATTGTCAACATATTTTCCTGAATATTTGTAAGGAAATTATTTTATTTTTGGTATAAAATGACAAAGCACTTTTACATTTAATACTGTTAATTCCCAACACTGCCAATGGATCATGGTGAGAGTCATTACCTTCCCTGGAGTGGATGGAGCCCTACCACATTTACTCCAAGTTTTCAATAACTAATCAAGGTCACAAAAAAAATCTAAATCAATATTTTAAACCTCAACTGTCTGCAAAAAAAAGGTCCACACACCAGTGAGCAATGTCTCACATTTGAGGGAAAATTTAATAGTTTAAAGATTTCAGTTTTCATTTACTTCCAACTGCAGTGCTGGTTAATATCTCCAGATAGAGTTATACTTTATTCATCTTTGTCATCCGGAAACTACTGTGAAGTTTGAGCGTTTCCAAAGTTAACCAAATGTGTCCATTTGAACATGTGTGTTTCCCACTCTGGTCACTTTACTCAGCAAGGCTTAAAGGTTTCTAGTTTTGTGATGATAAAGAACCTGCCACTGGACATGCACACTTTGATCAATTCTTCTAAAGAAAAGCTGCTGCAGAACTGATATTTAAATGTTTCAAATTAAAACTCCCAATTACCACAGTTCCTTTGTGCTTGACCTGTGAGCAGCCAGTTCTCTGAGATGCCTTTGGCAGTGGGATGAGATTAACATACAGCTTGTTGCACAGCACAAGCATAAGGCGCCTGCACCAAAGGTACAGTGGATTGCTGTTGCTTTACTGTCTACCCAGATCCTGTGTGTTGATATAAACTGAACACAAAATTAAATAGGTGTTCTCATCAGTATCCAGTGTGGCTGTTGGATGAATACATAGTTTTCCCATGCCACTGATGCTGGATGCTTTCAGTGTGCCAAAGCACCTTGTGCTACCCACCTCATCTTCTCACTGTCCTTTGCCAGCTTAACACAGTCATCTGCACGTTTATTTAGCAGCTTCTCCCCCCTGGGTGATTTGCATTCTCCTCATTCCTTCCTGGAATGAGGAAGGAAGTTCCCTGAGGAAGTCTACAAATTGAACAATTGGTAATTCCTGTATTCTATTAACATTTACAAAATTGCATCTAAATACTAAGAGCTTTTATGCAGAAAAGTATTTTGAAGATTCCAATTGCTTCTGTAGTTCAAAAGAAGGCAACTGGACTTTCTTTCTTGGTGATTGATTTTTTTTTTCTCTCATAGCTTTTAAGATTAATTACACCTGATGGTTATTCCTTGTTGATGTCATGCACTAATGGTTAAAAAGCCCAAATAATGTCACTGTCTATTTGTTCTTTTTTATTATTAAATATTAACTATTTGCCTGGTAAATTGAATTCCAATGTCAATTATTAGCCACATTGATAGAAAAGTAGGTCAAGCCATCAGTTTTGCTGTCAGTTTCAATCATCCAGTTGATTTGATTCTTAAACATTGCTGCACTGTGTGATAGTCATGGCTGTAGGAGAGCTGCAGGACCTGTGCAAAATAATTGTTTAACCTTTCCCAAAAAATCTGTAGCAGGTGTGTATGCTACACTAAAATAGGTTGCAGAGTAATGGTGGAAGGTTATTATTTTGTGTGTATGTTTTCCTGCACCAATGTAAATGAAAGACAGAGTTATTGGTATTATGGACATACAGGTTTGGCTTCTATGTTCATGCATGCTCTCCTTTAACCAAAAACAGTTGCACTGTCAATGTTTAGGCTTATTGAAGTCATGTTTTGGTGAATGCATGCCATAAAGTACAGACTGTGTACAAGGCTTTTATCCATTTCATCTTTTCATCTCTGTGAAAAACATACGTGCAGCTAAACAGTTCTGGCCAGCGTGGGAGTGAAGCGCAAAATAAGAGAACAATTCAGCATAAAAAGCAGCAGATGGTGAGGCATATGAAGCTAAAGGAAGATGTCATTTTATTCTAGTGCAAAATTAAATCTGAGGTAATAAGCCAAACATAATACAAACTGAACTGTGATCACATATTATCTGTGAAAATTCTCATTGCATTTTCTTTCCTGCCATAACTCATCCCTCTCATACCAATTATAACCATTTAAAATAGCCAAGATAGCTTTTATTGCCAATCTAATAGCCATCATGGCCTGGAGGTCGTGTGTGTTAATATTTTATCTTCAGCTTAGTGAATACCATCAGCTGGGATTTAACATTCTTTTTATTTAATTTCAAATTCCAATACAATTCCTACTGCTTTGAACAGAGGTTCAAAACCCATCTCTGAATGACAATGACATTTATGAGTAATTAATGCTTTGGTGCAAACCCAACTCTGTCCTTTAAACGACACCCACTAATCCTGGCTGATTAGGGATCTGAGAAAAAGATGCTCAGCTTCAAATTCAGGTAAAAACATCTCAGCCTGCAATAGCTTGTCATTGGCTTGGTAAAGTAGAGCACATATTCCATTTGTTTTAGCCACAATATCATGTAAAAGATTACTGAATAAATGTAAAATGCAGCAATTTCACCTATTTTCAGAAAATCATCCTTGGTGTCAACAACAGCTGTCAAACATTTGCATTAAGTGACTCTTTTACGTTGGTGTGGCCCACTCTTCTTTGCAGAGTTGCTTATAGGCTACATGAGGCTTTATGAACATTAATGACCTACTTTTAGTCAGTTTCTGTTAAAAGTTGCGTTTATTCTACATGTTTGGCAAGAAACGATGAAACTGAACTCGACTTTCAACAAAATATCTGATATTTCATGATTTACCCCATAAAACAATTCCCCATTATTCACCTCAAGCCTTCTTGATTTGAAAGTATTTTGCCCTTCAGAAATTAAGTCATCATTTGACACCTTCATTTACTCACATTTGCATTACTTACTCAAAACTTAATTCATTTACGTATAATAGCACACCATTTTTTTGCTACTGGGCTGACATCATGACCAGCAACATGGGTCACCACGACATAAAGACTAGTCTAAAAATGACAGACATTACCTGGAAAAACTACATTGGGCAGTAGAGCACAGAGGTTGTCACCACAAGCCATCCCTTCCACCTTTTAAAGGTAATCGGACAGAAATGTTTAAAAATTAATACAATCTTCTGAAGCTTTTGTTCAGTTGCACCAAATGTTGTGCTAAATGTGAAGTTTTACATCAACAATTACAAAAGAAAAATCAGAAAAAATAAGTGTTTGGTGCTGGCTGTCTCCATTAGCATCATTGTGATATATCTATGAATAAGCGTTTTTTTTTTTCTTTTTGTTTCGTTTTGTTTTGTTTTTTTAAGTTGTTTGAAGGACGCCCCTTTCATGAGGAAGGTTGGAAAACCATAAAATAAGACAGCAAAGTCTGAGCTTCTCTCTTCTTTATCAGCCAATAAAGAAAGGTACAGTTGGACAGGTTTCTTTTTGAAAATAATGTAGCGACTGGAACTCTGAAATCAAAAAGAACAGGTCTGTTCAGTAAATCATTCATTGGAAGCTGAGTGAGCTTCTCAGATTTCACTATGGATAAAGGTTTGCTGAAAGAGTTTTTCACTCATTTTCTGAGACCAACAGAGGTGGTTGTTGATGTCTTTGGCCCCTGATAAAAGAAACTGATGCTGCCTCTGAAACTCACTGATAAAACTTTGATGGCTTTTGTCTGAATAAAGTTTGCTCATGCACCGTTAAATATTGCAATAATATACCTGTGTTATGTCAGCCAGCTCTGCAAGCACTGCGGTGTTTTATGTTTATGTTATGTTATATCACATCATTTTGCTCTAGATGGCAGAGAGCACCATGTTCTCCCCTTTTAAAAGCAGATTCTATTTATGAAAACATAACACCCTGTTCTCATAAAATCTCTTGCCTCCTCTCTCCTATGCAGCCTCATCCAGGTTTCTTCTTCCCCCGGGTCACCTGGATACGTCTCACAATTTAGACTTGTAACACTATTGATTCACATGTAAACAGGACACTGTTCTCATTTCCCCATGTTGCCACTTCACCTAAACTCGTACATGGAAACCTTCCTTACGTCTGCAGTATACTTTGAAAATAAAATGACAGACTACATGAACAAATGTATGGGCATTTGTGAAGTTGACGTAACGAGCATGCAAGGTAACATAATTAATGTGACGGAATTATATTTGCAGGTATAATGCAGTATGTTAAAAAAAAAGTAATCATACTTCATTCATTTTTGAAGTATTACGATTTTAGAGAAGTTGAGTCATGAGTTTGTGGGTACAAAAATGTGCAATTGAAAATGGTGCCTCAGCAGTTTATCCTTCTTTTTTCCCGTACTTTCTTTCTGACATTTAAAATTAACAGACTCGCTCTTCTTTTATATTTCTAATTTTCCTAGGCTGCACCTAGTTAATGTAGTCCCTGACACAATAATAAACTGGAAGTCATTCAGTGCGTGTTCATCTGCAGGCAACCAGCTTCATCTGTCTGCTCAGAGACCACTCACCCGCTGTTTCTCTGTTATGCTGGATTGCTCTGCTGTTCTGATGCTTATCATCAATTTCAGTTTGGGCCTTCATTTAATGGGCCGGTCTTATTTCACACTGAAAGGTAGATTATATGCATTATTCACATTCTAATATTGCAGTGATATTACAAATCCTCCCTCGCTCCTCGTCTCCGCCACATGCAAACAAACGCCCCCTCCCATGCACACTCTTGCCTTACAGTGATAAAATATGTGCATAGTTTTTACAGCTTCATCAATTGAGGAGGCGCACAGAGGCATAAGAGATTACATACAGAAGTTCCTTGAGCTTGTTTTTCTTGTTTCATCTTCCTCACATGACGATGAACTGCAAAGCTTTTCCTCTCCGTGTCTCCCTGTGCGGATTTGTGAACTTCCAACTCAGTCGCAGCAGAAACTATTGTAAACAGGAAAACAGAGCTGGGAGCCATGGGCTGGGGAAATAGGTTCTTTTATTTGTGAGTTTAGTAAAGGGAGGTTCAGTGCACCAGGTGTGTATCTGAAGGCCTTGGAGGCTCCTCAAAGCAAGAGGCAAACTTGTCTCGCTGACCACAATGCATTATTTAGATCAAAGCTGATGGAAGATGAGGGCATCTGCAGGACAGCTGGGCTTCACATAAATTATAATGTTTTTTCCAATGAGAAAAAAAAATGACATTGGTGTATTTTATTGCATTAGCATGACGTCTTCTCAGGTGGTTGGAAAAAGTGCTAATTTCTAAAAAGAAAGCAGCTTTTCTGAGATTGTGTTATTTAGAAATACATTATTAAAATCTTCTTCTTTGTAAACATGACTGCTCCAAGAAAAAGCCCTAAAGCAGCAGCTTTTGAGCAAAACTAATAAATGACAATGCAAACAGAACTAAAAAATGTTCCACCATTCAGCCCAACAATTTATTTGAATAGTGAAAATATCAGCAGAAAAATCAGGCATTTCCAGGGAATCCATTTTACTATCTGATGCCTGTTGTCAACCCAGCAGTGCAGAAGGACATTGAAATTAACTCCGGCTTTACGCAGACACTCATGTCTGAGTCCACTCTGCTTAATGCAAACAGCAATTTATTTAGGTTTAAATTTGCATCAATCTGCGTTAGCTTTCCCCTCACTCAAGCCATTTCACCAGCAAATTTAACTCTGTACCTAGCCAGAATAAATTTAGCATCTGAAAACTGAGAGGATTCATTGATCTGCAGCATTTTATTTGCCCTTCCAACCATTACATGCATACCATTTGGCTGAAGTACATTTTGCAGACCACCTAGCAGCAGACAGACTATGGGTGGCGTGACATTGTCCTTAGAAGGATTTGAAAACTACATCACTGTAGCATAATTAGGCCTTCACAATTAAAAATTTGCCTAATTATGTGGCAAAAAGTCAGGTTTGCACTGTGACTGTGTAGCTCCTCAATGTAATGTATTCTGGTTATAGTTATGTTGGTAAATGTGGGATGACATCCAGGGGGATCTAAGTAACAATGCTAATCACAACTGCAGCATAGACTTCAGTGTCTGTGAATTACAGGACTGGACTCACCATAGAGCACTTTAATGGTGAGAACTGCATTTCAGAATATAAAGCTTCACATTTACATGGTGTTTTGGTTTGATTTCCTAACCTGGACTGAAGATGTAATCTCACAACGTTCTAATCTTATGTTGTAAACTTTTCCTATGCAGTGTACAGGTTAGTGTGTGACCTTCTTGGCAACTCCTGCCTACTTTCACTGATGGATTTATCATATCATGAAGGCATGTATCTAAACTTATAATAATACAAAAAAATTGCTCTGAACAAAAGAGAACATGTTGCTTTGTAGGAATCTACACTGTGATCTTTTACTGCAACGTTTGCTGTTCTTGCCCTTTCTGAGCTAAAAATATCAATTTTTGGAATTAATCTGGGAGGTTGCAACACTCCAGATTAGTTTTGCTTGTAGCTCCGGCAATTTTTCATCATGAAAGGGAAGAAAGGGGCTTTTTAAGAACTGTATTTATTCAGTTAAATATTGTGTTTGGCGGCTTCATGATGTCCCCAGAACAACTGGCAGCATGGAAGGAGAGGGAGAGGAATTGTATGTTTGGCTGTAACCTTTATACCCCCCTTGATGACAAAATTGAATCAATAAGTTAATACAAAATATTGGAAATATAAGGGCAAGAAGTCACAGTCCACCTGCTATGACCTTTTAAAAGAAATCCAAGGAAGCTATATCTAAACAAACAAATCTTACACTGCCAGGATTGTCTTGGCTTTGCAGAACCTTTGCATTAAAGCAGCAGAAGGTGAGAGAATCTTCCAGGATCAGTCCAAATCAGGGCAACAACCCAGAGTTACATCACAACGCTCACAGCTTCCTGAAACACCCCCTGCGCTAAACGGACTTGTTTGTCTACCAAGGGGGTCCTGTCAGGAGCTCTGATGCCATTAATATTTGATGGAGGTAACCTTTATCGTATCCCACTGCTGCAGATGACCTTTTTCATTTTAGCTGGACTATATTCTTCAGTAACCTCACTTGTCCTGATTCTGGTTGGACACAACTCAGACACAAATTGTTTCAAGATCCAGCTTCAGTCAGAACAGATTGTTCTCATTCTTTTATTTAATTTAACATGCTAAAAACCTGGGACATAGTTATCTTTTTTTTTTTTTTTTTTTTTTTTTTTTTTTTTTTTTTTTTTTTTGAATCATGAAACTTCAAGTATGACAATGGCTGACTACTATAACCTCTAAGGAGGTTTTCTTATTTGATGTATTATTGTCAACATATCAAAAAAAAAAAATAATAATAATCCAGAAGGTGATTTAAACAAACCTCAAACTTGTCAATAATAAGCTTGGTTCGTAAAAAAAAAAAAAAAAAAAAAAAAAAAAACATTTGTTCCCTTACAAATTTCTTAGTTTGACATTTAATGCATCACTTGAAGTCTCAGATGAAAGTGCAATGTTTGTCATATTAAATGACAAACATTTAAAATTGTTGACAAATATTAAAATGTTTATCAACATTTTAATATTGACAAATAAAGCCTTGTTATATATCAGTGATTTGAGCACATACATTTCAATAAGCCCACATCACTGTATGAAAATATATTGTTTTTGGTATGATAACAGAAATTTGCTATAATTAATAGAAATACAGGCTTTAAAACATCAGTCTGTGTGCAATTATTCAACATAATGTCTTCCACTTACTGAAAAATTAGTTTCTCTTAATTTATTTTCTTGAATATGAATATTTATGGAGTTGTCCAGAGTTGGACTTGATGTTGTGCCTTGATTGATTGTCCTGCTGCATCTCTAAAATGTGCAAGGATCCTTAATTATCTCAATTGTGTGTAAGCAGAAGACTAATTGCTGTCCTGCTGACACAAGTACTGACAGCAGGAGGACCAAAAGTTGTGCTTCTTGTGATTTTTTTTTTTTTTTTTTCCAGATAATTATTTCTTTTGTTGGATTTTTAGATAGATGTTCTCAAACTGAAGATCGGATGTTTTTCCAAGAAATTCAGATTGATATCATTTTATAGACATATAAGTCGAATGCTTTTGTTTTTTATATTCATCAGGCGTGACAATAACCGTGGCTTGCTGTGTGAATTCCCCAAAAAATAGTTTGCATGATTTTTATTGTGTTATTCTGAAATTTAATGTATTTTTTTTTCTAAAACAAAAGTAAGTAGTTAGTGTATTTGTGGTTTGTTTGATAAGTTTTATTGCTAAGCAACCATAAAATTTACCATTTTAAAATGGTTATTGCAGGATCCTATTTTAGTGTTCTGTAAATGCTTGTGCAACATTTTGTTGTTTGTCTTCCACTCTTCCCACTCTCTGAAAAAACAGTCTTCCCTGCTTCGGCAAAATTTGATTTCCCAGGAGACACGAAGCAGCTAATCGGATGATTTAAACACTAATATTTTCAGATTCTTTTTTTTGTTTGTTTGTTTAAGGAATGCTTGCCAGTGTCTTGCCACTTTTTAAATTAACTGTACAGCTCAATATCATATTAGAAAACTCTCTTCAGTTTCATGTAGTGAATACTTCTATATTTAGTCAGACAAAAGAACAAAAAACAACTACATCCTAGTCATCATCACACAGAATATGAGAAAACCTGGAATCAAGATCATGTCCAACTATCAAACATCCATTTTGATTCTAACTAACTTATGAAACATGTATTTCTGCTGCAAGCACATTATGTTCCTGACATGAACACAGAAAGTGGAGAAAATGTTTAAAAACAAACTCGATCATGTTGCCAAGTGATAAGATTAACTGTACAGATCATAAACCAAAACTGGATTACTGCCTCGATTTCTGCTCTATTTTAACTCCCGTAGATTCAAAAGCTTTTATAAAATGAAATAAAAATTCAAATAACAGCAGGTTTATAGTAGCTGTGTGTAAAACTATCATATGTTCAAATCAGTTGAACATCCTTGCAGTAGTCTGCACTTCAGGTCAGGTCTTTTGTGTACAGCACTTCACAAATACATTTGTCACATCATGCAGCCTTATGATTTTCAAGATTTTTTTAATAGCAGTATTTGCAAGGAAGCATGTCAGTCAACATGTCTAATGATTTTAAGTTTATAGTCAGATGATATTAATTCACGTAGGTGATGACTGGCTGCCCGACGGGTTTTTGCAAGCATTTCTGTAACCTTCAGCCCTTCATGGCGAACAGTGACCAAATACTTTTCTCTGATTGTACAATTTGCACCCATGCTATACAAAATGGGTGTGCAAGCAATGTACTTACTTCATAAATGTCACTAAGCACACGGTTTCACAAAAAGCCTCACATGAAACACATTTTATGATAATATGCATAGAAAAATAAGTAACTTTGTAACTGAATTCACAATTTAACAAAGACTGTGTTTCAGAATGGAATTTGGGTGCATTTGTCGCATAACTTGCATTTGCAATTCCCCTTTTTTGATGTGCACTCGGCCGTCCATATCAAGTGTTTCATTCACACAGTGTCTCAGATTTTGTTACTTTATTTTCATGTCTTGGAGCAATCTCGCAGAAAGCATATCAGTCTTCTTAAATGGGTCAATTTAAGTTGCTCTTTACGCCGTACAAGATTCAGAAGACAAATAGGTATAAAATTGCTCCAGGCGACACTGGATAATGATTTTATTTCATTCGCCGTGCAGTGTCCGGCAATACTCGGGCAGATTGTTCTGGGAGCAGATGTGTTTGTGCCGTTGATCTTGGCCATCTGATAAGAAAAGTCAGCGACAAGCTGTTAACCTCAAACAGTGGGAGCATTAATCCATTTCAAAACATCCTGCTGCTTTTCACCTCGCTCTGCTCAATTTTTTGTCTTGTGCAGGCTTGCTGGAGAGAGCAACACAAGCTCTTTAGTGTTCCTACCTGCCTCACAACTATTTTCTATCTGCCCTCAAATATGATGAATTAGCTATTCTTGAGGAACCATCAGAACTCCAAAATAGGCTGGTATTGGAAAACAGGGATCGGGTTGTTTCTTAAAAATCCAATGAATCACATTTGCTAGGGGCTACAAAGATTTCATGTGACTGCAGCTTTATACTGATAAGAGATTTAATAGAGAGTTTTATTGCCCTACAGCGGTTTACAGGCTTTCAGTCAACAGGTCAACCTCTTTCGAACAGTGCTTCTGTAATGAGAAACGGTACCTCTGAAAAGCATAAACCTCAGGGCAGGCCCCCAGAAAGATACAAGACTGGCACTAAAACATATGTTAAAGGAAGTTGCATTAAGGGAATTTTACCATTAATGATTGTTTTTTTAAAAAAAGAGCTGAAGGTTAATTGAAAGTGCCTGAAGGTAATTTATTAAATCACTTAGTATGAAACTCTGATTACGAATGAAAGGTGCGACTGATAACTGCTTCAGGAGTATTGCATGTCATTACAGGTTCTGCGCTCAGTTCCAGCACACAGTCTGATGTAACAGTTTCTAATTTAGCTAAAGTCAAGGGAAAGTCATCTGACAGCCGGAATGACGACTGGAGGATATGAAAACTGATTGAAAACCTTAAGAGGTGAGTCAGGGAAAGTATGAAAAATATTAAATGCTGGTTTTCAGATTCTGACATTAATGTAGTTAAGCCTGTTTGTTTTTAAAAGCATTTCTAAAAAGGTTTATCCACTTGTCTAAGCATGGTTAATCATCAATAAATAATGAAGTTAAATTCAGTAAAGTAAAAAAAATGCATTGTATTTGATTTAAGAAAGGTTAATACACACAGAGCTTCTATTGAGTGCTAAGACTATTTGAACTATTACTGCTTGTTGCTATTTATTGCTATGTGTTGTCTTTCTGTCATTAAGTGACAAAAATATATTTACATTTACAATAAAACTCAATAAACCAACTTAATTAACTAGCTTTTTTTTTTTTGCTAAAATAAACATATGTGTGGGTAGTTTGATTATTATTTCAAAAATAAGCCTTGTTTGTCACATTAAACTCCATCTATTGGCCTGATGTGATATGAACACTTTTGTTTATGTTTTTCTTCAGTTATAGGTTTGCATTTGAGTCTATAAGTTTCAGGATTTGGGTTTGGTAATTGTACGTGTTACTGAAGTGTTGGGGTCAGATATACTACAGCCATGGATACGCAATTGTTTTAGTACTTTAATCTTTCTCCTGCCACTTGTCTTTCATTGTGATTTTTATTTATTGATCAGGCATCTCCCATTTTTAGTTCATATATTTTGGTGTCAACACTGTTTCTTAAACTTTTTCCTTCCTATTTATTTGCTTTGTCCATTGGAGGTTGTACTATAAGAATAATTCCAAATTCCAATCATAGTAAGAGTTTTCCCTTTTAGAAGTTAAATCATGTGGATTTTCATGTCAACATTTTCCTAAATTTTAGGTATTTAGTCTCTGTAGGCTTAGATAAAACTTCAAGGTCGCATATCCAGCTTGAAAAAAGGGGCCACTGAATAGCAAATTTGTAAAATCAGTCCTAAAACACTGCAAGCAAGTGAAAGGAAGCCAAAATCAATATAATAGTATTTTCTACCACTTGTTGCAAGTCTGGCACTTGATTTATGTACAGTCTGGTTTACTGAGGCCAGTAAAAAACCTTTTACACTAATCAGGACAGAGAGAAACAAGAGCTAACATTATGACAGCTGTACAGTTTAATGTGTCTAAAAATCTTGTTTATCCATTACAAGTAAAGATTATACTGCAGTGTTCCTGTGTCTTAGACACTTAGTCTTACTGATACTAAACGTTAAAGGCTATCACTGTCACAGTATTTCTTTTATCATATTACTCTGGATTTTGGTGTTTGGGTAAAACCTAAACGTCGATATAAAATATATCTTCTGTTTTCACCACACAAATCAAAACAACAATTGGTAATTTGAATTGTTTCTGCTAGCAATAAAACCAAATTCTTCATGTCGTTCTCACTTTAAACATCAGCATCTAAAGGAATATTTAAATTTAAACCTAGTGACAGCTGAAACATCTGTGGTCCCTTAATTACTAAGAACCGATGTGTGATGTTTTTGGTTTGAAAAGAACGTGATCGTTTCCTCTGGTGTTAATTTGTTGTAGTTCTGAAAACTTTGTTGGAGGTATCTTACACCTCAAACTGGAATATATATATCTTGTATACTTTCAGCTTGACTGACTTCTCCAGAGTTTCAGCCAGCATCTGTGAGTAAGTTTACGTGTAAACATTTGTTAACACTAAGCTGGTAAAGAGTTCCTCCTGTCCTCAGGTTTTGGCAGTGAATTAAACATGCTCTCAGGTTTTACCAGGCAGTATGTTTGTGCAAATCCTCACAACCGTTCTTGAACCAGGGAATTAAACCTGTTATCTGGGAAGAAAATACCTTTCAGAAAGTATTGCATGGCTGGCTGAGGTCTTATTTGCTTTCCTCTGACATGCGCTTTCCGTGCGCCATTGACAAGCCAACCTGTTTAAATGTAACAATCTGGATGTCTGAGCATAATGCAGTTTGACCCGTTGTTAATGATGTCCTGACACTTGGTTAGCAGACCTCCCTATTTGGATAAAGACATCTAATGGGAAGTGACAGAGTTGCACTTGTTTCTCACTCCACACTGTGTTTCCCGGAAGAATATTTGGGATGATGTGAGAGGTGAAGGACTCAGATGGTTTGGTGGGTCAAAGATATATATATATATATATATATATATATATATATATATATATATATATATATATATATATATATATATATATATATATATATATATATATA
>NW_015112943.1:71826-101310 GCF_001443285.1 Poecilia latipinna | reverse complement strand
TATATATATATATATATATATATATATATATATATATATATATATATATATATATATATATATATATATATATATATATATATATATATATCTTTGACCCACCAAACCATATATATATATATATATATATATATATATATATATATATATATATAACTTTGGAAAGAATTAGGATAGTAATGCTTTATGAATACTTTCTTAGTCATTGGAAAAGAGCTTCTTAAAAATTGCTGATGATTGATCAATGCCATTGAGTAAGCCCTAAGAATGTTTTATTTTATTACTGGATATGTTATAGCTTTTGGAGTGGTGGGCTGGTTTGGTAACATTAGTGTGATAAACTAAAGGAGAATAATGTGCATAGTTAAGATCTGTACAAAGATTGCGAGTGGCGCTTCGAGAAACTTTAATCAGGTCTTAAGAACAAAAGTCACTGACGGGCCCAGTATGGTCTGGTCAAAGTTAAACAGTCTCATGATTTACACACACAAGACACATTGTTCGGGTCTCCTGTAAAACTCGTCCCGCTGCTTTTTACATCATGGTCTTGTGGGATATGTAGCTGTACTTTAGTAGAATGGTAAACACAACAATCATAGCATGGGAGGAACAACTATTACAAATTCAGTTCAGAGGAGGAGGAAGTAATGATTGATGAGCTACAACATCTTATTTTATTTTTCATGTTATTGGACGGCAGTAAAAGAACAGAAGGTGTTCAAAACTGAGCAGGGGGAGTTCAGTGTTTTGCCCCAACAGATGCAGCAGACGGATTGACAGCATTGGTGTCCAAGCGTTTCTCTGCATAAACAAATAGGTCCGCAAAGTTCTGACAAAATAGTTTTGCGTGCAGAAGGGCACAAACAGTTTGCCAGGAGGCTTGTGGCAAGGAGAGGTGGATGACATGAGGTTCAGAACAAAATGAGGTGATTTGTTCTGAACCATTGTCTCGGTTTTCTCTCCCCAAGTTCAAGCTTGTACCATCAACAAAGAGGTTTATCTATGCCCAGAGGGCAAGATTCAGCTTGAGAGCTTTTATTCTTCTAGCTATTAAGCTTTTAAATGATTCTAGATGAATTGTGCTGCTTGGAGTCCTGGTGTAATTTTGTAAATGTGACTTTTTGGGGGATTAGTTTTTTTTTTTTTTTATCGCTCTCTCTGTATTTTTGTGAGTGTTTCTGTTGTGAGTGATTTTATTGACTGCTCCAAATGACTTGCCCCCTGGGGACAAAATTCAAATTAGCGCGGGTTAAAGTAAGATATGAAACAGGTCAATGTCTGGGTTTTTGATGGGCCATTAAAAAAATAAAAATCATTGTCCTGTTTATGAACCAGGTTTAACTGATTATTAGCCTCAAAATTGACACTCAAATATTTTACAGAGGAGTTTGTGATTCCTCCAATAACTTCAGAGCTACCCAGGTCCAATGGATTAAACAACAAAAGCCCCAAATCATACCCCCTCCACCACTTCGCTTGACAATTTTAATAAGAGGTTTAGATTGTGATATGCTTGGTTTGAATTTGTCTGAACATAGTGCTGAGCATTGTGGGCAAGCAAGTCCTTTGAACAAATGTTCTCATTTTGGGTAAAATAAAAGCAACTTGTGTTCTGTTTGTTAATTTGTATCTGAGCGTTAAAGCAACTGTGAATATATGAGGAGGTGCTGGCTCAGCATACAAGAGTTCATCTTCTATCTTTAAGGCAGGGGAGGGAAACTCCAGGCCACCAGGGTTGGTGTCCTGCAACTTTTAGATGTGTGTCAACTTCAACACACCTGAGTCAAATAATGAGGACTCTGGAGAACTTTACTGCACTTAGGAGGTGATTTAGCTATTTGACTGAAGTGTGTTGGATCAGGGAGACATCTAAGAGTTGCAGGACACCGACCTTCGAGGACCAGGATCGCCCACCCCTGCTTTAAGGATTCCTGCAGTAAAAACTGTCTATAAACACAGTCCATCAGGGCCAATGGGGGGGGGTCAAACCTTTATTAGCTGAATAATCAGAAAGTACGGTGGGGTGCATGTGGTTTGAGCTCCTCCAAGAGTTTGGCATGCCAAAGTAAAATATTGTGTCTTCAGCAAAGACAGATTGTCTGCTTAACATATGACAGACGTTGTTCTAATTCAGTAGCAGTGGGGCATTTTGTGCAATATATTTACAGAGTTTTGTCCAGTGTGAAGCAGAATTTTTCAGCATTTCCAAAGAAATATGTGGCGCCTTGGTTTCACTGGAGATTAGATAGCAGTAAGATGATGCTGGAGCGTTCTTTACCTAAGCATCTCACAATACTGAAGCACAAGGCAGACATCCAGAGTCTGCACTATTCTGTGATTACAAGTTTGTAAGAATGTTAAACTAACATCAGCAGCTATAGCTTTTTTTGAGCACATTTGTCAGAGCACAGATACACTTTTCTATTTCTGAAAGTGCCATAAAAGCCAGCTTCTTAAAATTAAATAAGCTTTTTTCTGTCCGTCTCTATCACCATTGTCCAGGCATCTAACTCTATTAAGAACAGAAAGAAAAGAAGCTCTTTTCTTTTTACACTCATTAGGTGTGAACAAAAGAGCCCTCCCTTCTTCCTGCAGCCATCTCACCTCTCTTTGACTCTTAAATCTGTCTCCAGGCTAGCTAGCAGTGTTTGTGGTGGAGCTGGTGCCATTCAGCATGTGATCTTCCTCACTGATACTGATGTTCTGAAAGAAAGATACTTTAACAGGAAAAGACGGAATCAATGTGCTTCTCTCCAGCTTAGACATTCTATGGCTTGTTGTGGTACAGAAAAATAGCAGCAGACCAAGAAAGTCTGTATCTTTCCTCCTACATCTCTCAAAATGTTTGCTGCCCTTGATGCAGAAACATTTTGAAAAAAACAAAATATTGCAATTATAATATATATATATATATATTTTTTTTTATCAAAATGGGTTTTATTATTTTATTGTGTTTTGCTGCTACAAATAAATAAGAACTGTTGTGGTTTACAACGGTTTGAGAAAATATTAAAATTTTCATACCGAAAAACTGTAATTGGCAGAAAACATGGAGGTGCAAAACATTTCTATCACAGAAATTTAAGATCCAGGTCTTCTTGAAGAACCAGCAGTTTAGAGAAAAATGTTAAAATATTAGTTTTACACTCATATTACTTTAAACTTGTTCTTCTGTAGAAAGCACTTGAATTTTAGTAAAGTGCAGTCTCTGACAAATATCCTGCTGTGGCGTCATCTCCCAGACGGAGAAAAAGTCTTTGGAGAGCAGATCATTTGTTCACAGAGCTCAGGGGTTAGTTTTTGTTTTACTTGTTCTAGAACGAAGAAAAAATATGGTAGATTAGTGGTTTCTCTGACTGGAAACATCTTGAATGCATGTGTTAATTGAGATGCTAGCTAGTACACTAGCATTGCTTCAGCACTGATGAGCCAGTCTGAGCAGAGTTAGCTGAGCGGTCCTGATGGGAGGTGTTTAGGGGGTTGTAGCTGTAGAACTATGTGAGACAGGAGAGGAAGATGGAGACAGGAGCCACGAGAGACTGTTATAGGTGTGCAGATCTGAAGAAAAGAGAAACAGACATGACTGTGTGTTTGTGATTAAATTAATAACAATCTGAATTGTACTGCTGGCCTAGTGGGGGTACAATGAACCCAACATGTATTTACATAAGACAGCGAGTTATACCATCCTGTTTATGTTTTGATATTCTTGCCCCCAGACAGGAACTGTAGTTTTATCAAAATGTTGTGTAAATGTGTGTCTTTTGGAGGGCTTTAAACAGTTTGTGATCAGAAGCCTCTGTATTCATAATCTGGGCCCGGTTGCATATTAAAAAATACTGCCATGACATCATCAAAAGACAAATCTACTTATTTTCTTCCTTCTTCCATTTTTTTTTTTCCATCTGTGCTTCCATCACTATGTGACCTTTAGGATTTTGTTCAACCTTATTGGTGTTCAATGTGAGCATCTGCTGGTGTCAGACTCTGTTCACCTGGGTAAGTATAACATTAGCAAGAAATGTGCGGGTCCATAACACTTGGGAATAAATAAGGCAACAATGATCACATTCCAAGTAAGCTCTTCAATGTGAATATTGCATACAGTTATATGGGACTAGCGATATATTCTTCCTTTCTTCTGATGATTTTGCCCATGTTAATGGCCACCACTTTTTATACTGTAAACATTAAATTTGAATCAATTCAAACTGGAAGGACATCAAATGCTTTCTCCGTCATGCCCAGGTTCAATTTTGTTAATGTTAGCATTGAATAAACATGATTTTTTTATATATATATATATATATATATATATATATATATATATATAAAAGTTAACAGACATAGTTTGATTTTTATGCTTGACTTTATTTGTACAGATTCACATTGCAAAATTGACGGTGTCATGTCAATGTGTTACTGGTAGTCAGCACAGAGATTCTGTTGTTTTCATTCATTTGTTCTGTTTGTGGTGCTGAGTCTTGTGAAATAAATCAGTTTAATGTTTCATTGATTAATAGCATAGTGGCATGTTTTTCTCTGAGTGTTTGAACTCATCGGACAGATCCACTTTGCATGCGGAGTCCTCACGTTGCACTTGTGAGTACTGTTATCAGTATTGTATAGATTAATGCAGAGGGATAACCATGTGTGACTGTCTGCTGTGCTGTGTGAGCCTGAGCTGAGGAGTGTTCCTCTTTTCTGTTGGTGGAGATGGGACCCATCCATCAGCTGAAGGAGCAGAATAACCAAGAGTGACATTCAATTACAGTATGCAAATGTGTGTTCTTTATTTATTTATCAAGGCTTCACCATTCATTTACTCAATTAACTATTTTGGACATGCACTATCATGAGGAGATTGCAATATGCTTTCCAGTAACAACCAATAATGAAATGTATTATTAGCAATAACATTAATGGAACAAGTGAAGTGAGACTCCTCATCACCGTTGGATGAATGACAAATTAACTACAATAAAGGGAAAAATATACAACAAGGACTTGCAACATGATACCTGTTTGACATTTAGGGCCCTATATACAAAGATTGCAAATTAGGAGCAAAACAAAAAAAATCCATGTGCAATAAGTGGGCATGTCACACGCAATCTACAAATATGCACATGTTATTGATTGGATGCGCAAAAGTGGTGCAGACCTCCTCTTTTCATGAGGATTTTGCATGTGCTACTAGCTGTCACCATGGAGGGTGTTGGGAAGTGGAATGGCCATAAAATAATAATAAAGTGGAAAGTTACTGTGCTGGAACTATGAAAAGAAAAACATCAATAATACATTTCATGTAAATAGATTTATAATGTGGTACAATGCAACAGTGATTAATCAAAATAAATCTGGAAACAGCTGATTTAACACCAGTAACAGTCCACCTGAACCAATCCTTTCCAATGTGTTTCCTGGCAAAAAAAAAAAAAAAAAGATCTTTGCTTTCCTCACTGTCACCCTGCCCCAAAGCCAAAAATGAACAATGTGAATAATGAAAACCCTGATCTTGAAGTCTACCTGCATCTCCACAGTGTCTGAGTGGCTCCATTACAGAATGAAAAGTGAATCTCTTTTGTTGCTTCCAGATTTGCCCATTATTAAGGAAACCCATTAAACGACAGAAGGTGACTTTTCCTTTCACAACAATGACACATGAAAAGAGACCACTGTCGGGGTGGAGATGGAAGCAACTGATGGGGCTTGGGAGGGGGTTCTGACCCAAGAGGAAAGGGGTTATTGATTGACTGAGCCAGCACTGCGTCCTGTGCTCTCTGTCAATCACCTGGAGACCCGTTTCTTTGCTGCTCTTTTTTCTTCTGGCCACGAGTGAACTCTTGTTTCCCAAATGCTACTGTGTCCTAATTTAACTTCATTACTGTGTGGCTGACATCTAGGCAACAAGGGGGGAACAAACTGTATCTTTCAACCCCGCATGTTTGCAATCCACTGGATGAGCGACCTTTTCTATCGCCATCCATCCACAGCTCTCCTCATCTTCTCTTTGCCTTCATTCGAGTTCCCTGTGGTTAGTCTGTCACTGTCTTTCTTATCCTTGTGCTCTCCCCATGGTGCCCACAAATGCAGCTCAGCAGCATTGATAATGGCCTGACAGACCACAGTGGTGGACTTGCATCGGCTCCTCAGCCCCGTCCATTCTTCCTCAAACCTGACGCCTTGCCTTTGTCACCAAGGTCACCTTGCTGCCTGTCGGCTCAGTGAGAGAGGCTGTCAGGCTGAAAATGGGAGCCATTCACCTGCCTCCTTTAGTCTTTCTACTGAGGCTGCTTACACTTAGTGTGTTCAAACTCTGTGAGTAGGTTGTAGACCAAGTAACAAATGATATATCTTAAAACAACTTCAATCCAAAGGGCAACGTGAGCAATTCCACAAACTTTTAAGCTATCATCATGTTTGCACAGTGCAGCTATTTGAAGAGAGACAGATGATTATTTACATGGAAAACAGAAGTAGCAGGCAGTTTGGCTCAAGGACTGCTATAAAGTCGTGACATGCATCTTAAAATAACATAAATCCCAGTTTAATCATGTTTTCTGCTAGTCAGAAAATCAGAGGCCCAGAGTTAGGGGTAGGGTTATGCTAAAAGATTTCTCGTTGACACTACTATTCAGATTTTCTCTGTTAACATGATTTATTCTTATTTTATTTATTGAAATACTAAATTAACATATTCACTGCCTGATCTCATTCACTCTGTGTGTGCAAGATTGAAATGAGATACTTATTAGATTGACTTTGGCACCAGTACTCATTGTTCCATTATTGCTTCTGACAAGGTGATGATATAAATGTTTCTAAAAGAGTGCTGACTAGAGTGCTGAATATGTACTTTAGGAACGAGGCACTAAACGTTGCTTGTATAGCTCTAACCAATACAACAGCTTATGTTAATATGTGCACATGAATAAATCAGCACTTAATTTATCTGAAAATCTCCAACTCTATCATATGAAGTTTTATATTTTTTTATTTATTTTACCACATTTTGTAAGTCACTTCAAAATTAGACAAATGTAACGTAGGTAAATGCAAAATAATCAAGTGATATTTTTCCATATCAGGGCTAAAATTTGCATTTGGCTCATTCTTGTTTGCTGAATGATTTTCCTTCATTAGCTTCTTGTTTAAGGTTATGGTACATAATCTCAAAAGTCCAAACTCTAATTAGACAGTGACCAACTCCTGCTGGTCAAGGGTGTGGGTGGTGAAGTCGACCTCAACTTTTCAAATATGTTAAATCATGATTTACTTATTCACAAAGTTTGTGCTTGTTTCATTATCTTTTTCCATAAAATACAAAAAAAAAAGAAAAAAAAAAGTAAAAAAATCTTTATTTGAGACCTGCATTTTGTATTTATCCAGGTTATCTTTGTCTAAGACCAAAATAACTTGATTTGAAACATTTAAGGGGTGCAAAATAACTCCTGGTGGGGAGTGATCATATTTTTAAAAATAATGTATGATCTGGGTTTTAATTTAAACATATTGATTGAAGCAGGTTCTTTACTCTAACCTAAAACGTATTAATTCCTTTCGCTGATATTCCATCCTGTAATAATTGAGCAGCTGGCTCTCCTGACCTGTATCATTCATTTCTGTAGCTGCTTTTTAGTTTCACCAGTATAGAGGTTTAAACACTAGACATTTCCATCCAATATGTGTCTGAGAACCTCAGGAGATCTCTATGCACAACATTCAGTTGAATTTCAAACCTAACAACACTCTCAGACAGACTGGTTCACCCACAAGGATACAAAACAGCCAAACACAGGCTTAGAGTGCCTGTACACACAGTATAGTGCTTCAAAAAGTGTTTGAAACTCTATGTTGGAGAAGCTAGCCAGTAGCTACAAAAATGCATGGTACTATATAGAAGAGCAAGCGCATCAGGTCAAGAGGGGTTCAGTGGTTCATGCAGTGCTATTTTCTTAATCTTAACTTGTATCAACAACCAAATCAGAAAAATTACAAGAGAGGGATATATCAGACCTCCCAGTCCCTCAAACCCATTAATTCAGAAAACCTAGTCAAAGCCTGACTCAGTCGTTTTCCATCACAGCAGAACGCTCCTCAGCTGGTGATTAGATGCAACTGATTATCCCCAGAAGAAAAGCAGGACAGGATGTCCTCTGAAGACGGACCGTATCGTGATTTGCCCAGTCTCTTGGAACTTGTCATTAACCCAGTTCCTGTTGGTCAGTTCAACATTATTCTCTCCACCTTCTGCTTTAGTTCACTTATGATCACTACTGTCTCCAGAAACCATCATGAGGAGATCTCACTTTTTGTTTTTACAAGACTCTCTTGTTTTCTTTAGTTGCCCCTGGCCACAAAAACATAACCCAGATATGAACTGGTCTGACTCACATAGTGCATCCTGCAGTCCATATACAGTAAGTGAGACTCAAATCCTGATCTGTCTCAAGTTCCACCAGAATGACATGATCTTCAATGTGTTTTTAGTCATTACTGCCACATGGTCTTTATGACTGCTCTATTGATCTTCTTCCAGGTGTCATTCACTGAACTGCTGTCAAACTCAATTCTGTGAACAGTTTGAACGATCAACTATATCCACTACAGAAAGCCCACTCTGTTAATATTAGTTCATTATTAATCATCATCATCATCATAACTATGATTAACATTTCATTTCTTATGTTTCAAAAGCAACTCAAGATGTGGGTTTTTAATGTAGAGCTAAAGGAATTCGGTGTTTCAGCTATTTTGCAGTTTTCTGGAAGTTTGTTTCAGATTTGTGGCGCATAGAAGTTGAATGCTAGTACCATCCTGGAACCCAGTACCAAAATGTGCAGAACATATGAACATAAAATAGTAAATCATTCCCATGTCAGTGCATATTGCAAAACAATGATCTGAAAGAGATTCAGACCATCAAGACTAGCAGTGTCTTTCAGAAACATCTGACATGTAACAAGCCAAAGAATTGCAGGACGGTCCAGTGGGTCAATGATGTATATGTGGTGGTTTAAACAATGACTTATGAGCTTTGAATTACCAGTTTTACTCTTAACTGAAGAAGCAATTTGGACAAAAAAAAAAAAAAATAACAACAAAATAATCATGTTTACATAAAAAAGACCTGTATTATTTTTTTTCTGACATCCCTTAGCTACATTTGACTAATCAGGAGCTTTTAATTAGATTATAATTCTAACTTAAGTACTAAAAAGCAAATGTTGGAATAGTTGTCCACTTGTGCCCTTTTGAAGAATAGAAGTTTTCTTCTTTTAAATCACATTTTTTTCAAGTCTGTCGAACTTTTTCTTTCCATGCCGTTACTGCTCTCCTATGATTCAACACATATTTCACTCAGCAGTGACTTGGTCATATCCTACTGATTCATATGTTAATAAGTTTCTAAGACAACCCCCCATGGCTCGCAGGCAGAGCTTGAAATATTCCTTTCATTTTTCTCCTTCATTCGCAGCAACAGCACTCGCTGTGAAAAGCAGAGCTTTATCACTCCTCCAGCCCACCGGATTTTGTTGACCTATCTTGTTTTTTCCCCTGCAGTGGGAAAGGCATTTCTGGGATAAACAATCCACTGAAATGTCACCAGATTCTATGGAGTCCAAGAGAGCTGTGCCGTCAAGCTGGAGGGACAGTCGCGTTGTCATCAGCCATTAGGCAGAATTTCATGTCTTATTATGGTGCGACAACAATGTATAAGACCAAAAATATCATTCTCAGATGGTGGGCAATGAGACATTTCATGTTGATGCTCTACAGGGAACATCACAACACCGTCTAATTCCCTAAATTCATAAATATAATGAAGAGACACTTTTGTGCAAACTGCAGTGGTGATTATGTTGTTTAAATGATGTCAAGACAAGTCCTCTTTCATTCTTTATTATTTTTATTTATTTTGCAGAAAAATAATCTCAAACTGAAACCTGTAAATAAAATTTCAACCTTTAAGTAACTATTTAGCAGGATACAAAAATGCTGTTTTCAGATTCTTTTTTCAAAATCCCTTGTGTCACGCATGCTGGCATCCTTACATTTAACACTTTGAACAACTCCAAGTTGCCAAAAGAAAAGCACTTACTCATGTCCTCTGACTTTTCACAGTGTTCTCTGTTACAGAGAGGAGGATCTTTGACCATTCCTCTTTGCACATTCTCTGAAAATCATCCAGAGTTACAGGTTTTCACTCACGCACTCCTTTCTTCTGTTCACCTCACATATTTTTAAAAGGATTAAGGTCTGTGGACTTGGATGACCTCAGAAGGTGTGTTTATGTTTTTTGTTTGTTTGTTTGTTTGTTTGTTTGTTTGTTTGTTTTAGGAAACATTTCTGATTAAAAATGTCTAAGAGGTTTAAGTATAAGATACATTACTGTCATCATGTTGTTCAATTAATTTGTGATGCAGAGAAACTCCACCTCCAAAAGAATATTAACAATCTATGACTTCTTGTTTCCCTGTAGTATTAATATGATCAAAGGGTCATTTCTATTGGTCACTCTCCAAACTAGGAAATAAAAGAGAACAATCCATTCAAGTAAAGCAGATTAAGGTTCAATAAGGTTTTATAGCATAGTTTTTTTTTGTTTTTTTTTATCATAGCCTGGTTTTGTGTGTGGCACTAATGGGAAAAAAAGTACTGGTCGTCTCTGTGGTACTAACAGAATGCTTCAAATGGAAACTAATGGTAACCTCAATGGTACTTACTTGATTTTCTTGGAAAGTTCTTTTTTTCTAAGAATATGATAAATATTTTGTATTTGCAACGTTGTTTGTTGAATTTTGTAACCTTGTTGGAATTTCTGCTTTGTGTGTGTGTTTAATTAAATTTCTACAACACAAGTAAGTGTGCAATTTTTTTTTTTTTAATTTAGCATATTTTAAAAGGTGAGTACCTAATTTTAAACAGAATATACTCACACATAATACAAATAATTATGTCCCTTGAATAGAAAGTAACCTGATGTTCAGACCAAGAGGCAGGAGGTGGCCTGTACATGAGTTTTACCCCTTTTAATTTCCTGCTGGTTTACTGGCAGATCTCTCTATCTGTGTATGGTAAACCCATTGGTGTGCAGTGCACTGGGGTATTTTATCATCTGCTGTAGCCATCCCAAAGCAACAGAGCAACTGGTCCTCATGGTGAGAGACTGTCGGATTCTCACTGCAAACCAAATGAGGCTTTAAATGGGACTCTGCACATTCTGCATGTAATTGTAGCCCATCGTTAACCTTCCAATAGAGTTTTTATGCTAACTATTCTGTCCCAGTGCAATTTGGGAATCCAAAAGGAAAATTAATGAGGATGTTTGAATTCACAGAATGCCCATCTGGCTAGATGAAGAACAAAGGTTTTACACAAAACAATGGGTTACAGCTTAGCAACTAGAGAGTCGTCTGGTCTTTGAAGTTTTTAAGCAATTTTGAGGAGTACAGATGTTAAAATACTTAATGAATTTGATTGTGTTTTATTGATAGATGGATCTTAGACTTCCATTTTTCTTTAGGCACCTCCAATACGCTTTCCTTTGGGATTTTGATTTGAGTTGATTGAAACCATCTAAGTCTTCCCACACTCATTATCTGCATGATAATAATTTTTTTCTGCTGGTTTTTAGATACAGCAGGGAAATAAGAATGGAAAATTATCCCAAACAACTTAAAACTGCTTCTGAAATGACAAAAGAAGATTAACTACTGAAATGGACATTAATTAAGCTACAAGAAATTCTAGAAATTTTTTCTTTCATGAATGATATTAGACAAAAACCCTTCAAATAATAATAAAAAAAAACACAACGTTTGATAGATTTGTTTTCCTTATTTGATGGATTAAAGTTGAACCTTTCTGATGGTTCCTCTTTGGGGAAAGTTTAAGTTTGAGAGTGTAACAGAAAAGCAAAATAATAATAATAATAATAATAATAATAATAATAAAACAAGCTGGAAGAATTTGATATTTAGTGAAAACTGAAAATGGTGACACACTTTTTTCTCATACTTTTACCTGTTGCTTGAAAAAGTCAAATCGCTATATTTTTAAATGCATCTAATTCTGATGTTTAAAGTTCAATACCTGCAGCTGAAAATAAACAAGAAAGCAAAATATTTAAAACGTAGCTGTTTCTGCACAAATCTCCCTTGACTATTAACTTTAAAGAAAAGAAACGTAAAAGGAAAGAAAAAGTCAACACCCATGCCCTTTGTGGTTAACACTGATATAATTACCACTTAATTACCTCGGTTTGCCTGCATGACTCTCTTCATGTCTATCACTCTGGAGTTTTTAAAATGTCCCGTTGGAGTAACTGTTAAAGCTGTTATGTTTGCCAGTAGCCCTGTCAGCCTGTTTTAATATTCAATACATGACTGCTAATGTTAAAATACACAACAGAGCGGTTGCAATTCAACACATGCCGCTTAAATCCTGCAGCGATGTTCCTGTTGACTTTACTCCACTGTTGGCGTTGTCCTTGAAGTTAAGTCCTGTTTTTGTTTTTTTCCTTCATGCAGTCTCGGTCTGGCTGCAGCTTCACTGCCCTTAGCGACTAAGTGGTCAGAGGTGGGGTTAGTTTTATCTGAGGTCACCTCTCCACTATCTCAGCCTTGTGTTCCTCAGAGAAATGTTTGGATCTTGCAAAGAGCTACTCTACAGTTTTGATTAAAGCTTGCTCCTCCTTCACAGCTTCTCCTGGAGGGGAGAGGATAAACTGTCAGGATAAAAAGTAGCATTGTCCAAGGTTGGCAACAATGAATCTCATCAGACATACATGAACAGACTAAGCAAAGAATAACTGGATTTTCTTTCCACTATAACCCTGCAGCTACAACTGTGATCGAAATGGTGACCTTGATGCAGGGGCATTTACTGTTGAGTTTGGTGAGTGTATTTTAAGCTGCAGGACTATTTCTAAATGCCACGCTCAGATGCCAATCACACTGAAAATCAACTGAATTGCTATTCGAACAGCATAATGACTTGGTATTTGGATAAACTGTCCTTTTTTTAGACAATTGAAAATGCTGTAAGTTGAAGATGAAAATGGGGGTAATTCTCAACAAAACTTGCTCTGTATTTAAATCTTGAAGGGTCTCTATAAGTAATTTTCACCTAGCGTGTAAAAGAAGGGAAAAAGCTGTTTTTCTGTTACTGCAGGAGATTGTAGATCTAAAGTATGAACCCCCTTAATGCTGGTACAGCCAAGTTGCCAGTTTCACCAAATGCATGTGTTTAGTTCTGTATCTCTTTTTCCTCTAAAATTAAGGCTAATATTTTATGATTTAACAAAAAATGCTCATTAACATCTGTGCATATATAAAACACAAAATAGAAAAATTGTGGCATAAGTCATAGTCATGAGTGACACCTTCTGAAAGTGCTCATGTTCCTTGGTTTTTTTTTACAAATACTGTCTAAACTGAGGTGTGCATCTGAACTTTCTGACCCTGATCTTTTGGTAAATGTCTTTACCATCTTTGCAAATCTATCTGCAGACATACATTTTCCTTCAGCCTTCTGTGCAAAGTAAGCTAACTCCATCTGTGAACAACAATTTTCACATTTTCGTATTTACTTTTAGGACTGGACTTTGAATAGACCATTTAATCAAATGGATATACCTTTTCAAGATCATTCTTATGCTTTATATTTAATGTTTAATGCTCTGCTGGAACCTTTTATTCATTTTACCAGTAACTGATCAGCTTTCTTCTCCCTGCTAAAGAGGAATATTTGCACATAATGCTGCTGGCAGCAAGTTTCACCATGTGGATGCTGTGCTCAGCGTGATTATGCCACATGTAGCTACTTGTATTGAGGTAAAAAGTTCAACCTTGGTCTCATCTAGCCAGAGCGCTTTCTCCCATATCGACTATGTCCCTGTTGTGCCTTGTGGCAAATAGGACTGTCAAAAACTTTATTTCAACAATGACTTTCTTCTTGCCATTCTTCAAAAACCACAAAGACTTTTGGGATTTCCAACTCATATTTGTACTGTCAAGATTCTCTCACCCAAGATGTGGATGTCTGCAGCTCCTCTGGAGTTAACATTTGCCTTTTAGCTTATTACTGCTCTCTTTGTCCAGCCTGTCAGCTTAGATGGCTGGGTATGTTTTAGTTTGTGACTGTGCTGAACATGTTCCCTTTCCAGTTGATCGATTGAGAGGAATGACTTTTACCAGCTCTTCAACTTATGAAGGCAACTGGTTGCACTTTGTTTTATTTTGGGTATTAAGCCTTCTCTGCAGTGCCCAAACCGACAGCTTTCATCTATTTCCAACTTCCATGTAAGAAATCCTCAGAGCCTAGAAACAAACGCAGTTTATTCAATGAATCCGATCCAGGTGAAGCTTGAAAACTAATTTTTACCTCCAAAATTTTATTGGTCTTATGCAATGACCTCACTTCCTTTTTAAATTGTTATGTTTTCATTGATTTCATCCTTTGTGTTCTTATTGTTTTACGAGACTATTTTAATAGCTATGGTTTTGTTGAATCATTGCTCTGCAGCACTGGTGCAACTTTTGTTTGTTTTAGTGTCTGTTTGTATGAAATTGACATGAGCCGTCTGAATTGCTTTTAATTCACAAGCACTGGCATGAGATGAATTAGTCTGTGTCTCACAGCATCCCTGAAATATGAGTCACTGCAGAGAAATGAGCCTTTTTCTGGTCCTTTATGGATTGCCGGTCTTTACCACTCTAAATGCTGTTTCTGCCGCATATCTTTTAAGTTAATTAAATGCCAATGGTAAATAGTTTTAGTTTACCAATGATAAATGATCTCAGCACGTAAGCCGTTTACAAAGCCAAGGCTTTGGGTCGCTCAATACAGTGAGGGAAGCTTTTCTTGAACAGTACCCAGCATCTAAATGGCCAGTCTGGTCGAGTGCATCATTCCCATGTCAAGGAACAAACAAATAAGATGAAGTGCTTTCTCAAAGTCAATGTAAAGGACAACCACACTGGCTCCCAACAAACAATGATAGATGAGCAATACATGATGGTCTGGGCCACGAATGGAGGGAGTGTTCAATTAGTGGGAGCAGAAATGGCAGTTTAACGGTATGGCGAGAGAAGCTGGCAGGCATTAAGAGACGCTAAATTGAAAACGCATACGTCTCAGAAAGCTGACAAGCTCATTCCCTTGCCCAAATTGGTAGCAAATTTATGGTTTTCCATAACTGTTCATGTTTTGACACCTCATATTTCAATCTTAAAAATGAATGGGAATAAAGTACAAACGGCACTTTTTTTTTTTTACTAAGTTTTGGGTGGCCCTCTGGGAAGAATTTGCTCTAAAGAAGGTGAACTCAGCCACACACTCCACTTCTACACTTTTCTACACTTTACCATTCAGCTGCTGGATTTGTGGGACACTGAAGGCTATGTGCCAAGATATTGTGAAGAGTAACACCTTTAGCAGCACTCTGAGCGGAACTCATGAATATTTATGCACTGATTAGGTGCCTTGATTTATCCAGCTGTTACAAAAAGGAATGATGGGTTTTAAGAAGTTGAGGCACCTTCTGGGACAAAGGTATGGGACTTTTAACAAAGAACCTTCAACTCCCATAACAGGCTTTCATTTAGGAAAAATGTTGACTGTGTAGAAAACGTCCAACCTTAATCTTTGGGAGATTAGTTCAATAGTGCAGAGATAACATATTGTGCTGTGTGATCATAAATACTACAATCTATGACAATACTATTATTGCTTCTTTCTTTGAACAGAAGATTTCATTCTTCTTTTTGAAATAGTTTCTTGGTAGTCAATCTAAACACATTCACACAAAAATATCTAAATGGGGCTGAGTATATTTTTTAACTTATTTTGCGGTCGGTAGCCCTGTTGATGTTCAAAGTTTAGTTTGTAGTGTTTTGTTTCATAGTCAGCAAAAGACAAGGACAGCAAGTGTAGTGAATTATTGAAACACGAGATCTTGTAAAGGTGCAATATTTCATTTCTAAGTTAAACAGCCCTGTCTAACTTGGTGTTGTGTGAATCTATCAGGTAACTAAAGCGCTATACAAATGGAAACCATTTACCAATTACCACTTACATTTACATTGGAAAGAAATGGTTGGTCAATTAATATATTGACTAATATTATTCTTGATGGACCAGCTGAAAGAACTTGGCTACAAAGAAGCTCCATCCATTTTCAGATGTTTTATCTGGCTGCATTTTGGGTATACAGTAGAAAAGTAAAAGTGACAGAGTTACAAATGAGATACAGATCATTTATGTTTGCTGTGGGAATATTTTGGCCAATACCCAATTGCCAAATTTGCCATCTGCTTTAGAGCTTCCTGTTACAGCTAAACAAAGAGGCGATTTTGGAGTTATTTAACAATTACATGTCAGGGGGCATTGAGAAATTTAATAACCAGATCAGCATAAAAACTGCTATAGCCTATATGAAGTAGTGAGACCTGGATTGAGATAAAATACTAAAATATAGTTCCTGTCAACTCAGTATCAAATTGTTGTACTCCTAAAAATTACAGATTTCAGTTCACACTTGTTTCTTATCCCAAATAGTAGACCTGAACAATAAGCCACCAGAAATTAAAATAACTATTGCTGAATAAGATGATCAGTATTTCCTCACGTCTTTTCCTGTTTTGTGTTTCTGGGTTGTGTTGGGTATGTACCTGTGAATGTGTGGGACTCTTCCCTGAGGCTATTTACATTTTTAAATTGTGGAAATAATCCGAAGTTCTGAGAAAGAAGTAATGAAATCTATGGTTTGCCAGTTCTTCCAGTGTATGCCAACTCCAAATACGGAAGGCTCCTAACAAAAATCGAACTGGAATCTCTCAGCCTGTTAGGTGACAATGCTAACCCCAACAACACAGTGAAGACTTCAGAATAATTAGCTTAAACTTGATTTAGAAAAAAAAAAATCAGATTGTTTACTTTAAGCACTTATTTTATTTGGCTTTGAAATTGTGCTTTAGCAAATATCAAAGGTAAAATTTCTCTCATTGAACCATCAATAAGGACATTTAAGCACCAACAACTAAAATACCTCAGCTGACATTATCGGTATCCATAGAAACCCCAAAAAGTAGACAGAGAATTATAGCAAGAAGGTTTAAATGTTAGAACATTTAAAAATGAGAGTGTTAATTTATGTCACCTCTCTGTCTGAGGCAGTTTTTCTTTTTTTATTTATAGTCGCCTTCATTGAATTAGATATGCATTCATATGAGGCTGAAGTACCGTGTGAAAATGATTTGTTGCTATGCTCACATTTCTCCACTAAATGCTTTTTAATTTGTCCGATGTATTATCCTAAACATAATTCCCATGTTTTTATTCGCTGTAAGCAGAAAAAATCATAGTTATCAGAAAATAGGCTTGAAAACATTAGTCTGTTTATAATTAATCTGCACACTGTTTCACTTTGTGAAGTTGTTACTAAAATCAAATCTTTGATATTTAATTTATTGAATGACTCTATGTTGAACTAATACATGAGTGAAATAAAAACCTATGTTGCAAATAGGTTTTAAATTTATTTTCAACCATGCTTTAAAATATATTATTTTAATTTATTTTAAATTAAAATAATTTAATTTTAATAATTTTAATAATGTATTTATTAAAATGAACAAATTATTTTAATTTATTTTAATATAATGGTAATAATGTTAATAGATGAACTAGAGCCTCTTGTTTCTCTAAGTAACAGTAGCTATACATGCGTACCTGCTTTTAATGTTTTATATTTTTATTTTAAAAACCTCAGTTTAACTTTTGTTGATGGACCAAATCTAACCATTAATTGATAAATCCCTGCTCCACATACAGACAACTGTATAATTTTATAAATTAGCATGAGTATGTTGTCCAAAGTGGGAATCCAATGTATGTTCATTTTGTTTTTTATTTTAAAAATAATCTAACTTATTGTTTTTTATAACTTAATCCTGAATGTTTCTGAAACATAAACAAAAGGGTTATTTAAAAGAAGTTCCCATTTGTTTTTAGTCTCTTCTCTGTATGATTTGATCTGTGATGGAGAACAGAGACACCAACCACTTTGTAGATGATAAACAATTACAAGGGGATTAGTTATTAGATTATGTGATATTGAAACTATTTTTCAGACGTAACAATGTTTACCCTTTCGTGCTGATTGTATCATCAGTCATGGTAATCTTCAGAAGAGTGATTTAAATAATTGGACTTGAGGGCTTTTTAAGACGCCAGCTGCAGTTCTGACCTAAAGTCAATTTAAATTCATCAGATTTGGAGAAGTTTCTCTTTGTTCTAATTGTGCTCCTTGCCCTCTTATAATTGGAAGGTAATGAAAGAAACTTTAACAATAAAATGATAAAAGATTCTTTAAATAATTCATCTACTATCATTCTTTTTAATCATAGTTTTGTTCTGATAGCACTATATTTTTTTTTTCTTTTTTTAAAGAGTCGCTAGTTTTATTTTGGTATTCAGTCCAAAACAGCCTCTTGTTTTTATTCAGTGGGAGAAAAGAATTTGATTTAACTCAACAGTTGTGTCCCCATGTTGTTTTCACATTTTAAGATTAATTCTGCATGAATACAGATGCACTATAATTAGAGTCTCTGCTTGTTTTCAGCCAGATTTTGAACACAACCAGAGAAAACACCAGACAACATAAATAAAATGTCACCTTTAAAGCTGACAAAGAATAACTTGCACACGTTCAGAAGTTATGAAAGCCCCGCTGTTCACCTTAACGTGCAACTTACTCTGAAAGGAACACTTTCAACTTCCGTTTTGTTCTTCATTCAAGTCGCCCTTCCCTCCTGATCATTTGAGTGACGGCTGAGATTAAGCACTCTTTGAACTCTATCTAGTTATTTGGAAGAGCTGTCTAAATTGAGGCAGTGTTATTTCATGCTGTCTTGCTGAGTCAGTTGGAAAGTGGGAGCAGGGGGTGGCACTTCTCTGAATGAATAAAGAGCTGTTAGGAAGGAAAGGTGTGCAGACAAATTTCAAATGCATTATACAGCTATAATGAGAATTGTAAAGGAAAGAGGATAAAATTTAGATTAAAACTGTTGTGAACAGCAACTTTGCTGTCATTTAATCCCTTATATGAAAAACATGATCTTGAAACTTAGTTTTTCCTGCTAAGGGATTTGCTGAATATGAGAAAAGTACTTATTTTAACTCTCATATCAAAAAGTATAAGCCAAGCGGATGACTTTCCGAATGGAAATATATTGGCATAATTAAAAGAAATGCAACACATTATTCATACAATAAAATATTATTATTTGGTGTCATATGAATTTGTCGAAAGCCTTTTTATTTCAATTTAGTGATTAAAAAATGTTCTGTGCCAGTAAACCTGTAAAATATTGCTGCCAAGATTTTTAGAGGGTCAGGGTTTATGAGCCTGACAACAAAAATCTGTTTTCTCACAGTGTTTGCTCTCAAAAACAGATGCATCTGTCATGTCTCTCTGTATGAATTTTCCCATTTGTTTGTTTCTAAACAGGAGAAGTTGGGAATACAAATGAAAACTCCAAGAGAAATAACACAATGAATTCATATTATATTTGATAAAAAAAATAAAAATAAAAAAAAGCATTGCACAACATGTGAACAAACCTTTTTGGATCCAAAATTATATCTAAAAAAACTTTTTATGTCTTCCCTGGTAAAGTTCTAAAGACGTCTTCAAAATAAATTACAAATGAAAGAAAAATGCCAACATGTGAATTTAAATTGCGTTGATTCCTCAGTGGGGAATAAATCTCATGTTAGGAAACATTTGTCACAGAGTTCTCCGGTTGTCAAAGTGTTCGGAAGAGAACAAAGCATCACAGAACTTTCACCATGATTAACAGTGAACACGAGGTCCTTATATTCATCTTGCCATACCAGATGCACAAAAAGGCACCAAAAGGTTTAGCTTAGTTTCATCCCAGTAGAGTTTAAGTTTGTGACAGGATGGCAGAATTACTTTGTGGCATATCTCCCAGGCAACTGATCGAAATTTAAATGGCCTTTAATGACACCTTGTGACTCAGTCAAAACAGCTATGATATGTTAGACATTTAAATGAACTCTGTCAAAGACATAAAATTGTTTTTCTCAGTGAATTTGTGATGATGCATAAATACTTTTGAGCAAAAATGCATTATAGATAACATTACATGCAAATAATATTTCTAGATTATTTGAAATGGGATAAATGAAAATATTCTCCATGAGAACATGACAATTAAAATGTCCTCAATTTCCAATTACAATCTTAAAAAATGCAGTTGCTTCCATTATAGTAATGTAAAATGAAGGATTCATGATGTTAATGCTGCCCTGTCTGCAAGTAGGAGTTTCCTCTTGGTCAGAAACAGCAGAGCAGACTGAAGCGAACATCTGATCAAGTACCTGTGAAACAAACCCTCCATTTTCATCCCTACAGTGGAGTTGAGCCTGGAGAGCCAGAGCCAAGCAGGCACATCGCAGACATATGTTTCTGTCAGACAGTGTTAGGGTTGATTCACGTGGAACACAGATGCCATTAGAAATAGATGTCAAAACAGTCCTGGATGAATCGGTCCAGGCTGCAGCAATCTGGTGACTTCCATCCATCACTGACCTCTGAAAATCAGGGGCAGCTCCGATACACTGTACGCTTCACTTCATATCTCCAGGCACATATCTGGAGAACTAAATGTTACTTTTTGCACCTAAATGTAATTTTATTTTTCCTCCTCCATCTAAGTTGCAGAGTTCTGGTTAAATATTGTTTTCGGGTTGAACCTCTTCGCTCAGCAGATACAAGCAAAAATAATGTTTTTTTATCCTCCCAATTAAACTTGCCACATTTTATTGGCAGAGTTTATAAGAACCAATTAAAACAAATATGACAGTGTTTGTATGACCTTGAATTGTAGCTATTTGTATTTGAATAATTTGAAATATATATTTAGGATAAAACACATTAAAAGTCATGATTTTTATTACTCTGATGTTACTTTGCTTTCTTAGATAACGATACATAAAGCAAAACTAAATATTTGGGGGGCGGGGACGACGACATGGAGGTGTTGTAAAAATAACAATTGGGAGAAAATAATGAAGAGGAAAATCAAAAATGGCTGCAGCTTTATGCTGTTTTCACTCTGTATAAAACTAGCTTAATCTGCATGGATGCTTGGATTCCCTTTCATTAGACGGAAATATGTCTGCAGGTTTCTCAGAAAATTTGCTGTGAGTCAATTCAATGATTTGCTACAACACCACCTGCTTTGTCTAATCAGAAAAAAATGACTTTTCATATTTAGAGTACCTGTGCATCCTTTAAAATGAGACCTTGGATGACTGGTTGTATTTGTGATCAACTAAAATGTGTTTGAATATAGATTTTAACAACCAATGTTTAAGTTTTGGACAGAATAAATACAATACCCTTTATTAAACAGACCTATTTAAGTTATTTTGCCACTTTTTAAAAAACGTATTTATACCTTCGTCTTACAGCAGTGCTGATTCTTAGTCCTCCAGGACATAACGATGTAACTGCCTGGGTAAAAGGTAACTGCTCTTCTCTTCTTTTTTTTTTTTTTTGAAGGAACTTAATCTTTCATCCAAATGGCCTCTTTAGTTTTTCATCTTGTCTCTAAATGTTGCTATTATATTCCAATTATCAGAAACAAGAAAAGTGCATTTTATTGATTGTAGATAGAAAACTGTCCAGTTTGATGGTCTTTTTTGTCCAACCATCTTCAACGACAACATGACAAATATTTACAAGGAAGCCTGGTTCATCCACAGAGGGAGAATATATCTAAGTTTTAAATGCAAATTCATATGCCAAAGTTGGATTCAGATAAATTAGTCAAAGTTGTTAGTCAAAATGTTGAAATGTGTCTGCAAACTTTTCAAAAAATAAACCATCAAAGATTTTAAGGAAGAGCAGGATTATTTTGCAATCAAGTCTTTGCTTGTGTTGAATTCCAAACAAGGTCTGAAGAGGAAACACGCAAATAATTATTTTATGAAAAACTTGTTTTGATAGCATGACATGTTTTTCAAATCTGAGCCCTTCATATCCATCTGATGGTTCTGTTTTCCTTTTAAGTGGAGGACTTGGACCTCTTTCCTACATTGATTATGTCTGTATTTATATTCATCAACAAAAGGTGATTTACTTTTGGATAAAATAACTAAATTAATTCAGAAATATTCAAACAGGACAAAGTGGAAAACACAACTGCCAAATGGTTTTCCACAGTTAAGCAGTAGTAATAATGGAAAGGCAGTAACTGAGCATATTAGGAGGATTTATAGAGATTTGACAGGTAGAAAACAATAGAAGATGAACCACAAATATGTGAGATTACTAGTGTACAGAGCTGTAGACAGATGCAGAAGGACTACCTGAATGGACCACTGAGATTAGTATGTCTCCTTTTTTTTGTATCATTTTTAGGGACCTGTTGTAATACAAGAACATATTTCTTAGAAAAAAATTGGGAATTGAAATAAGTACCATGTGGCGGCTTGCTGTTTTGACATATTTTGATAGATCTGTTGTGACTTTCCCCCATTCTGTTTTACAAATGATTGTTGGATGGAGTGAGACATGGATTGATGGACTGGGGACTTGTCTGCAGTAACGTGAGCGTTGCTCCTGTTTGTTACAGTGAAAAAGGAGCTATGTCAAAATGTGAAGCTCTGGATTACCAGGTTAAGTTTAAACTCTCACCTGTGGTTTTGAAATATGGATCATGACCAAAAGAACAAAATCCCAGATACAAGAAAACATAAGTTTCAGACAGATTAGGATTCTGATAATTCACAAACCATAATCAATGCTGAGGATAATAGTCTTCAGAAATTAAACTGTTATCAATTATTTTGTTGGAAAAAATTATTTCAAATGTGCATTGAATGTAGCCAAACACCAATAATTTGGAAAACTTCTAACATCATACCTATTCCTAGTTCACAAAAGCCTAAGAAACTAAGCGACTTTAAACTAATGGCACCCATATCTGAGGTTATGAAGGCTTTTGAAAAGATAAAGAACCTGAACAGATGTAAAGCTAATATTTGCTTACTGAGCTGGTAAACGTTCAGAAGCTGCAAAATCTTGATGCATCTTATTTCAAATTACCAGTCCAGCTTTACTGTTGCTTTTAGATTTTCTTAGCAGCAGAGTCCAGCAGGTTTATGCAAATTGACATATGTCTACCTCCAGGCTTTCAGGTTCAGGCTCACCACAAGCTTATGCCCATTCCCCATTACTCTTTAGAATGTGTACAGATGGTTGCAAAACACTTCAGGATAGCAGCTATATTGAAAAGTTTTCTGATGACCCTGCACTCCTCTCCCTTCTTTGGCCTTCGGAAACAGGCCATGGTGTGGCGTTTGTTAAACGGATCACAATAACTTCATGGATTTCACTGTGTCAAAAACATGCTTGTTACAGGAGAACAGCTGGACCTGTGTGCTGCAAAGAACATCCCATTAAGACTAAAACAGTTTCTGAATCCATTTTCAGGTCTATGACAGAAAATTTTGTTTGATATTAAAAATCTGCAACTTACCAAGTATGAACAGATATCCATGTCTCTTCTTAAGGACTGCTTTGCAATGGCATCAAATTGTATTCCAGCAGCATTTTCTTTTAATTGTCATTTGATGAAGATCTGTGCATGTTTGCATTACACAGCTCCTCGAGACTAGCAGCAGCAAACATCTGTAGGAATTGCAAGACTGCTGAACTTATTTTATAAACTACTTCTCAAGCAAACACTCGTAAGAATGAGACAGAGGCCAATTTCAAGCCACCAAATTACTAAGTTATGTTTGATATAGAGCACTTATAGAACAAGTGAAGGTAACACAGTTATGTAAGCTGTAAAATGGAATTATGAGCATGGAAAGTACATGAAACCTTCATTGAAACCTTCTATAAATACATAGACAGAGTGGCAGTACTCCACTCTCCATTCTATAATTAATAATCTACATTGGATCATTTTGGAGCTACTTGGTTCATTTTGTCTGCTTGCTAATCATGCTTGGCAGTCTGACCCTTTTAACCTTAGCTGGTCCGTTTTATGTCCCTCCTATGTGCAATTTTTCTCACCAGATTCTCTGAAAACTATGTGGGCTTTTCTATAGTGGGTTTAGGATACAAGCAACCCCCTCTCAAGAACACTATGTGAGTTTAAAACTGTTAGTTTGCTGTGAGGCTCAGTTTTATCCAGACAAATCAGAGTTTACAACAAAAATACATAACAAAATAGAAAAACTGACGGTTCCGTTTTGTTTTTTACAGAGTGGATCTTATGTTGCTTGAGTTTTATTGATTATTCTGCCTTGTTAAAATATTGAAGAGAGAATTGTGTTAGGCACTTTTGTCTATTTTTTTTCTTTCTGCAAACTAGTGGTGAACAGTAAACAATCTGATTTCACAAATTCAGAGAGCTTGTCAAACTTCCAACTGTTGATCACACATGTTGATAGTTTTTCTTTGTCTCCTTTGTTGCTTTTTGTCCATCCTGGGTTGTTCATGTGGTCTTCAAAGTGTGTGTTTGAAGATGAGAATAACAGAATGCTGTACATGACTGGTCTCACAGTGCAGAAATTGCGAGCCTCAGTTATTCATCTCCACTCAAGCAGTGCGGCTTGTCCCAGATGGATTAGACGACACAGAACTCACCTCAGGGGAATGCGCCTGGTTATTACTTCTGTGTTTGGCTGTCCTGAGGTCAGTGACCACCATTTGGCAGCCAGTAGAGACAATCTGGCTGTTTTTGTTTGCTTTTAATAAAATTCTGATTGGTTTTGTCTTCATTTTTGCCTGATTCTGTTACATGACACGTGGCTGTGTGTCACCGAGCTGCTTTTACTGTATGAAATCAGTGATCTGCACAAGTTCACTGAGGTCATATTACATGGGTTTGGCATCTATGTTGAATTTTTCCACAACTGATGAACAAGCCAGATCTAACAAAACGCACACAATTAAAACAGCGTTCCTCTTCCTTTCCTAAGCTTAAAAATGTATCACAATTGATGATGCAGATCCTGACATTATGCAGTAACTGAACTTTATCAGATCAGTGTCACATACAAAACAGCTTGATGTGAACAGTGTTTCCAGATGAAAGTTTCAGCTTTTGGAGCAGCTGTCGGTCCGCTTGCATCTATTAGTGCATTTATTAGGTGGACCAGGGTTCGATTTATATTTAGAGTTTGATTGCTCATTGACATCTCCTCAAATGAACCAACTTTTTAGGCAAATGGACTAGAGTTTGATTAAAGCCCACTAAACGCGGCTGGTGAGATTGGACTGTATTTAATCATCAATCATTAATGACTCAGTGCAGTTGGTAGAGCTGTTTCCTTGCTGCAAGAAGGTTCTGGGTTTGATTCCCGGCCCCGGTCTTTCTGCATGGAGTTTGCATGATCTCCGTGTGCATGCGTGGGTTTTCTCTGGGTACTCCAGCTTCCTCCCACAGTCCAAAAACATGACTGTCAGGTTAATTGGTCTCCCTAGGTGTGTGTGTGTATGTGTGTGCATGGTTGTTTGCCATGTCTGTCTCTGTGTTGTTCGCTGTAGATAGGCACCAGCACCCATCCGGACCCCACTAGGGTGTTAGAAAATGGATGGATGGAATCTTGAAGGCAGTTGTTTGGATTAGATTTTATTTTGAAGTTCTATTTTTTCAACTCTTTTTACTTTTCTGCTACATACTGATATTAACTAATAACACATTATGCTTTGATCACACTGACACCAGGAGAATGAGTCAGACTGAATCAGAGATGACTTGTGTAACAGTTTTCCATCCTCTCGCTGCTGATTGGGACATCTACTGGTTAATGTACTGACAAAATGAGAAAGAACAAACTCGCTAATGCACACCTTTATCTTCTATTGTAAAAAAAAAAAAAAAACACTTTATGCCACACTAAGCCTCTTCAACTATGGGAGTGAATGAGTGGCTGATGGGCTCGACTGACGATAAAATGGTCTGCAGAACCTGGGAATAAAAACAAATTTGAGAATACAATTTTTATTTTTACTGAAGTAGATGCACCATATAGTATTTGTTGTGTTTTTATTTTAATATGTAAATTAAAGTAAAAAATGTTAGCATGAAAGAAACTTCTCAGACCTTATCTGTTTGTTTATCCAGTACCCATTGCCAGGTGTGAGGAAGGACAGATTGCCTTACAGCACCATCTTAGTTTTACAAATAGAGAACTGAATAAGAATGTTCCCAATGAAAATCAATATGCTGCACTCACTGTTATAAGGTTTGCAGAGCAGGTAAGAATAAGCAGGATAGGTTGTTTATTAGCTCTCCTAATTATTCTATACCTGGTTTGAAAACCTTTTAATGCTGAATAATATACTTTTTTTTCATATAATGTCTGTGTAAGAGAAAAAGGAAAAGGCACAGACATCTAACTGAATTTAATAAGGCTAATGTTGACGACAGCTTTAATCCTGCTGAAATCCTTAATCAAATATTTCAGATGTTGTTTGTGTTTTGCTTTTTCCCTCAAGAGGTTATTTTTAATCTTTTTTCTTATCGTAAAAATTCTAATTATTCCAGAGAAAAGTTTTAAAACCATAAAGCCTTGTCTCTTCAGACACAAACAAGGCTAGACACCCTGTTAAAGCACACGCTTCTGTCAGTGTGTTTAACAAGCATTAGTATTCAGCACCTTGCATCCAGCAGACCAGCAGACTGCATCAGTGGGAGATGACACAGTGACAGTCCCCAAAGCCAACACCCTCCATTTGTTTGTCAGTGTCATGTCTTCTTTCCAAACTCTTGTCCTGCTTGTTCATTTCGGTCTTCAGAGCTTGTCACATTTTAGTCCAGCAGCCCCGGTAATCGTCACTTAATTGTGCCCTCCATGCAAAGCAGGGGACACTCGTACAGCTGTGAGAGCAGCATCCTTCAATTAATTCTTCACTCGGAAATTATTAATTAAACTCAATTCTTCGCATTGCTGTGAAAGCAAATGAATGGCAAATCATTATGATGGTAATTGCACGTTGCAGTAATGGAGAAAGTGGTCATTAGTCCTCATATTTTATGTATGTAACTGCTCTTGAGACCTTGAAGGTTTGTGAACTGCACTTTTAAAACAGAGGCTGACATGGCAGCAGTTGTTTTACTTATGTATTTTACATTTTACTTTACACTTTACTTAGCTCTTTATTTTAAAAGTGAGTATGAATGAGCAACAAGTATAACTGGGTGAAGGTGAAATCCCTCGTCTGTTCAACACATTGTCCGACTGAAGATTGAAGTCCAACACGTTCTTTGTGAGGGACGCTGACATTTGACCTAATAGGACATTAATAAGGTTTGTTGGAAAAATGCTAAATATTAATAGGATATTGATCCTGATCTCAAAATGGCAGCATATAATATTTTGAGTAAATGTGTGATGTTTTTTTCTATGTGTAATCTGTTCCATGCTAACTTAAATACATTCAGTGCACTTTTTATATTTTATTATTTTTACAGCTTTTAAACCTATTTATGCTTTTAATCATTTTTATAACCACTATTCTGTCTGTAAGGCTTAAAATATCTAGCAAAGCACTTAAATTGCTGTGTTTGAAAGGATCCAAGTGGAACACAAATTAACCAGGGCTCTCTTCTCCCCACAGTTTAGGATTTAAGAGATTGATGGGGACAGAAAGCTTGGAACTGATCCAAAACTGAGTGAAGACACCATAACCTGCAGAACTGCTGCAGTGTAATAAACCCAATTGTCTGTGTCACTGTAAATGTGCTCAATTTTATTTTATTTTTTTCTATGCTGCTGTTTTCTGGTCAACTAAACACTGTAACTATAGCTAATAAAACCCTCACTGCTCTGTGTAATATAAGAGCATCAGGGTTATTCAGCAATAGATTCTCTGGCATGAAATTTCTTCCAGTGTTTTGACTAGAATCAGTCAACCTTATAAAAGATTGTCTGATGCAACATGTTTAATGTTGGTTTGGAGACCAACATGTTTAATACACAACAGTGTATTTTCCATGTAAGGCACAGTTAGTCACAACTTCCTCTAGTCTGCTGAAGAAAAGGTCGGGAACTAGGTTTCATTTTAATCACTTCTGAATAACAAGAAGCTTTATTTACTTTGTGCTGGACATAAATAATCATTCAATCCATCCAAACCTATTTTTGTGCATTCATTTGTTTCCTAGTTAATCTTATAGTTGTGTTAAATAATGTTTTCCCATTCATGAGGATGTTCTGTAGAGTATGGGCATGCTGTTTCTAAAGTTAGACAGTCACAAATAATTATAATAATAATTTGAGATATATATTTAGTTTGTTATAAGAGAAAAATAAAGTTCATTTATCAAAGTCATATTTCCACCATGGCTTTCAAATATATCAATCCCCAAAATAAACTAGAACTATCAATTTTGTAGTTAAGTTTCCTATAATTGGTGGGTTATCTTGCTTTTGCAGAAAGCAGTTTTGTGTTTTGATTATCTGGATTGCAAAAGCTTTTGTTATTGGCAACAGTCAGAGGGCTTAAATTGGTTTTCTGCAACTTTTAAAGGCATGATGTAAGACTTTCCAGTTCAAAAACTGAGAACAACTGTGATTTTGCAACTCAACCGACCCAATCAAGACCAAGTTCAGCTTTCATGTGCCTCCAGGCTACAAAGGAAAACTTTTTTTACAACCGGCTAGAAACTGTAATCATTTGAAATCCAGTTACATTGACTAAACTGGTACACATTCTTTGGATGTATGGTGGATATAGCATCCTGCTTTCAGTATGCCTTTCTTCTTTAGGAATGGGAAAGCTGGTCAGAGCTGATGGGAAGATTGTTTAATATTAAACACCAAGGAAATGTCAAGATTGCAGTCATACATATCTGCATCCATAACTGCAGCAAAAGTGAGAACTCCAGTACTCTTTTCAGGTTTTCAATTAACATTTTTGAACACCCTGGATCAATTTTTATCCACTTCAAAGTTGGTCATCTTTCCTAATAGATACAGGATTACAGAAGCTAAAAGGTGTGTTTTTCTTTGACCACCCTTTGTCCATCTAACTTTCCATCTACATATTTGACATTTGCTCCAAGGCAGGGTCCCAATATTATTCAGGCGGATGCAAACACAACATACGCTTGCTCTACTAACCCCCCACCCCCACACTCCCGACACGAAGGTACGTGAAAGGTAAAACTCTCTACATTTACCCCTTTATGGGCGCGAGGTGAAGGAGCGTAAGGGCGCTCAAGTGTATGCGAACACATCATCGGCGCGCCGCCCCCTCCAGATGGGATTTTGACGCCCCTTCTGGTGCAGCGCCCCTATGTGTTGCATACGCTGTATGCCCACTTTTTGTGCCACTGCTCCAAGGGATATGTCGACATTTGGGTTAAATACAGGATGACAGGAACAAGAGGAGAGAACTTGACATACTGCTCTACCTTC